>NC_137358.1:9543447-9608447 GCF_965287045.1 Carcharhinus amblyrhynchos | reverse complement strand
TATGTGTGCATGTGTGTGTGTGTGCATGTGTTTGACTGTATGTGTGAGTGTGTGTGTGAGTGTGTGTGTGTGTGTGAGTGTGTGTCTGAGTATTTGAGTGTGTGTGACTGTGTGTGTGAATGTGTGTGTGTGAGTGTGCGCATGCGTGAGTGTGTGTGTGTGTGCACGTGTATGTGTGTGAGTGTGAGTGTGAGACTGTGTGAATATGTGTGTGCATGTGTGCACGTGCATTTGTGCATGTGTGTGCATGTGAGTGTGTGTGTTTGAGTGTGTGCATGTGTGTTTGTGTGTGTGTGTATCTCTGGCTAATTGCCTAATTAACATGTAGCTATTAAGATGGCCATGTCAGGTCACAGGGGAGGCAGTGGCACAGTGGTAACATCACTGCACTAGTAACCCAGAGACCCAAGTAAATGCTCTGGGAGACATGGGTTCAAATCCCAGAGGGTGGAATTTAAATTCAATTCGGAAAGCTGGAAATCGAAATGTAGCCTCAGCAAATGGTGACCATGAAGCCACCATTGATTGTTGTTAAAAACCCATCTGGGTCACTAATGTCCCTTTAGAGAAGGAAATCTGCCGTCCTTACCCGGTCTGGCCTACATGTGACTCCAGAGCCACAGCAATGTGGTTGACCCTCAAAGCCCCTCTGGAATAGCCGAGCGAACCTCTCAGTTCCAGGGCAATTAGGGATGAGGGATAAATGCTGGCCAGAAAGAATTGAAAACAGGTAGATTATCAGCCTGTAAATCCTCCCAATACGGGCTGCAAGATTCCTGATCAGCAATACCACAGAAAACAACAGTGAATCGCTGCAGTACTTTGCCAAGCTCAACCGTGGACCAAGGGAAGTTGGCGGCCCAATGGTTAGCACAGCTGCCTCACAGCACCAGGGACCCGGGTTCAATTCCCGGCTTGGGTCACTGTCTGTGTGGAGTTTGCACATTCTCCTTGTGTCTGAGTGGGTTTTCTCAGGATGCTCCAGTTTCCTCCCACAGTCCAAAGGTGTGCAGGTTAGGTGGATTGGCCAGGCTAAATTGCCCCTTAGTGTCCAAAGATGTGTGGGTCAGGTGGATTGGCCATGCTAAATTGCCCCTTGATGTCTAAAGATGTGTAGGTTAGGTGGATTGACCATAACATATTGCCCCTTAGTGTCTAAAGGTGTGCAGGTTAGGTGGATTGACCATAACATATTGCCCCTTGGTGTCTAAAGGTGTGCAGGTTAGGTGGATTGACCATAACATATTGCCCCTTGGTGTCTAAAGGTGTGCAGGTTAGGTGGATTGACCATAACATATTGCCCCTTGGTGTCTAAAGGTGTGCAGGTTAGGTGGATTGACCATAACATATTGCCCCTTGGTGTCTAAAGGTGTGCAGGTTAGGTGGATTGACCATGCTAAATTGCCCCTTAGTGTCAGGGAGACTAGCTAGGGTAAATGCGTGGGATTATGGCGATAGGGCCTGGATGGGATTGTGGTCGGTGCAGACTCGATGGACCGAATGGCCTCCTTCTGGGGTTGTAAGATTCTAAATCCGTGGTTAATGATGGCCTTTGGGGGCCTATAGGAGGGACAACTCCGTGTGTGCGCTCCTTCACAACAGCAGTGGTTCAAGAAGGCAGTTCACCACATCCCACTGGAGGGCAGGTGGGGATGGGCTTAACTGGCCGTTACTCAAATGATTTTGAATACCAGCGCTTTTGGTCAGGCGCATTTAACCAATGACAATAAGTGAGAAAGGCTCCCAGACTGACCTCATCCTATTGAAAGTCCAAACTACCACAGGGAAACAGCAGTGGCCTTGGAAATGAGGAACTGAGAATAAATAAGTACCTCATCAAAACTCATAAAACTACTACTCCTTCAGGGAGAACTGTGCACATTCCTTTGGGGTGGGGGATGGGGGGGTCAGGGGGGAGATTGCGGGGGGCGGTGAGGGCAGTTGGGAGGGGTGGTATTTTCCTGTCTCGCCCACCACGGGAATCGGACTGGGCGGGGGGTTGAGGGCAGGGGTGGGCTATGCAATTGTCCATCAACCTCAGGTGGGATTTCTCAGTTGGGCCGAATGGCCTTTACCCCACGCTCTATACCCTAGTGACAGGACGCTTGTGTTGGAGGATCAGAGGGCAAGTGGAGCTGTCGCACCGGGAGCTTGAGGTCTTACCGTTAGGGGATCTTCCACGTATGGTTTGGTGGTGAGACACGCCACACACACACGCACACAGACGTGCACACGCACGCACGCACGCACACGCGCACACACACGCACACACACACGCACACACACGCACGCACACGCGCACACACACGCACGCACACGCGCACACGCACGCACGCACATGCGCACACACACGCACACACACACGCACACACACGCACACACGCATGCGCGCACACACACACACACACGCACACGCGCACACACACACATGCACGCACACGCGCACACACACGCACGCACACATGTGCATGCGCACACACACACACACGCACACACGATTTCATAGGATCATAGAATTCCGACAGTGCAGAAGGAGGCCATTTGGCCCATCGAGCCTCCGCCGAGAACAATCCCACCCAGGCCCTGTTCTCTATTTGGGTGAGCGCAGCCAGAAAATCCCTCCCCCTGCCCTACCTACAATACAAAGTGCATAAAGAAAGTGGTGATATTGCAAAAAATAAATGTGGGTGGCACGGAGGCACAGTGGTTAGCATTGTTGCCTCACAGCACCGGGGACCCGGGTTCGATTCCCGGTTTGGGTCACTGTCTGTGCGGAGACTACACATTCTCCCTGTGTCTGCGTGGGTTTCCTCTGGGTGCTCTGGTTTCCTCCCACACTCCGAAAGACGTGCTGGTTAGTGTGCATTGACCGTGCTAAATTCTCCCTCAGTGTGACCCGAACAGGTGCCAGGGTGTGGCGACTAGGGGATTTTCACAATAATTTCATTGCAACGTGAATGTAAGCCTACTTGTGATACTAATAAATAAACTTTGAAACTTATTTTCTCTGACACTCCTTATTTTGTTTTGTCTCTCCATGTTCTTCCTTCCAAAACGCATAACCTCACACTTCCCCGCAGTGAACTTTATCTGTCCCCTATCAGCCCACTCCACTAACTTGTCTCTGTTCTTTTGAAATTCTACACTGTCCTCTTCACATTTCATGATGCTTTCGAGTTTGGTAAGAAGTCTCACAACACCAGGTTAAAGCCCAACAGGTCTACTTGGAATCATGAGCTTTCAGAGCACTGCCCCTTCATCGTGTGAGTGATGGAGGGATGATGAGGGAACAGCGCTCCAAAAGCTCGTGATTCCAAATAAACCTGTTGGACTTTGACCTGGTGTTGTGAGACTTCTTACTGGGCCCAATCGAACTCTGGCATCTCCACTTCAAGTTTCGTATCATCAGCAAACTTTAAAACTGTCCTCTGCAGACCAAGATTGAGATCGTTACGATATATCAGGAAAGGTGAGGGTCCCAAGGCCCACCCCTGGGAAAATCCACTGCAAATCTTTAGCCAGTCCAAAACATATCCATTGACCATTAACTGGTTAATCATTAACTGATGCCTATTAACCATGGGCAGAATGGTGGCACAGTGGTTAGCATTGCTGCCTCACAGACCCAGGTTCGATTCCCGCCTTGGGTCACTGTCTGTGTGGAGTCTGCACATTCTCCCCGTGTCTGCGTGGGTGCCCCACCCCCCGGGTGCTCTTACAATCTGAAAGACGCGCTGGTTCGGGTGCACTGGCCGTGCTAAATTCTCCCTCAGTGTGACCCGAACAGGCGCCAGAGTGTGGCAGTTAGGGGATTTTCACAATAACTTCATTGCAGTGTTAGTGTCAGCCTACTTGTGACACAAATCAATAGTTCTGGCGGCTCGGTGGCACAGTGGTCAGAGCCGCTCCCTCACAGCGCCAGGGACCTGGGTTCAATCCTGGCCTCGGGTCACTGCCTGTGCGGAGTCTGCACATTCTCCCCATGTCTGCGTGGGTTTCCTCCGGGCGCTCCGGTTTCCTCCCACAGTCTGAGAGACACGTGCTGGTTAGGTGAATTGGCCGTGTTAAATTTTCTCTTGGGGTCGGAGGGATTAGCATGGTAAATGTGAAGGAATAGGGCCTGGGTGGAATTGTGGACAGTGCAGACACGATGGGCTGAATGGCCTCCTTCTCCACTGTAGGGACTTAATTTATGAAAAAATAAATTAGAAAGTTGTTTGCCAGGGGATAGAGAGAGATCATCGAGATCAGAAAAGAACAGGGTGGTGTTTTTATCTTTAGGAAGGAGAAGGCTCCGAGGTGGTCTGATTGAGGTTAGTAAACGTCTGACTGGATTGAATAGTTTAGATGTGAAGCCCCCTTGTGGGAAATTCCGAAGCCAGAAGCCATAAATAAAGGACCGTTATTCATTAATCAATGGGAGAATGTTATTGAGAAATTCAGAGAGCAGTTTGAATGCAAACCGCCACAGGAAGTGGGCTTGATGTGAATAGCTCAGATGTTTTTGAGAGGAAGTCAGTTAGAAAACACCCGTGATGAACAGGAATTAGGAGGCTGAGGTGAGGCAGCTGCAAACGAGAGGAGATGAGGGTGGAGCATGGCTGAGCTGGGCCGAATGGCCTTTTCCCCACGCTCTATACCCCAGTGACAGGACACTTGTGTTGGAAGATCAGAGGGCATGTGGAGCCCTCACACCGGGGGCTTGAGGCCTTACCGTGGGGGATCTGGCACGCATGGGTTGACGGTGGGACATGCCACACACTCACACACACACACACACACACACACACACACACTCACACGCACACACACACTCACACACACACACACACACACACACACACACACTCACTCACACTCACACACACACTCACACTCACACACTCACACACACACACTCACCCATACACCCACACACACACACACACACACTTACACACACACATACTTATACACTCACACACACTTATACTCACACACGCTCACCCATACACCCACACACACACTTACACACACACATACTTACACACTCACACACACTCACCCATACACTCACACACACACTCACACACTTACACACACACATACTTATACACTCACACACACTCATACTCACACACACTCACCCATACACTCACACACACACTCACACACACACAGACTTACACACACACACACACTTACACACACACACTCATACTCATACACACTCACCCATACACCCACACACACACACTCACAGACTTACACACACACACATACTTATACACTCACACACACTCATACTCGCACACACTCACCCACACACTTACACACACACATACTTACACACTCACACACACACACTCACACACACACATACTAACACACACACACACACTCACTCACACACACACACACACAGATACACAGACACACAAACACTCACATACACACACACACACATACACACACACATGCATGATTTTAAGGATTATAGAATTCCGACAGTGCAGAAGGAGGCCATTTGGCCCATCGAGTCTGCACCGACAACAATCCCACCCAGGTCCTATTCCACAACCCCACATATTTACCCTGTTAATCCCCGTGACACTAAGAGACAATTTAGCATGGCCAATCCATCTAACTTGCACATCTTTGGGACTGTGGGAGGAAACCGGAGCACCCAGAAGAAACCCATGCAGACACGGGGAGAATGTGCAAACTCGACACAGACAGTTTCTCAAGCCAGGAATCGAACCCGAGGCCCTGGGAGGTGGCAATGCTAACCACTGAGCCACCATGCCTGTCCTTGGCGATTTGATCTGCCAAGCTTGATCTGGTGACTTAGCCACAAGCTGGCAAGGCCGCACTATCCCTAGGCGGTTGGGGAAGGATGGCCCCACCTCGGCCGCAGAGCCACAGACCACCTGAGGGAAGCAGTGGTGCAGTGGTATTGTCACTGGAGCAGTAATCCGGAGACCCAGGGTAATGTTCTGGGGAACCGGGTTCGAATCCCCCCACGGCAGATGGTGGAGTTTGCATTCAATAAAAAAAATCTGAAATTAAAAGTCTACTGATGATCATGAAACCATTCTCATAAAAAAACCCATCTGATTCACTAATGTCCTTTAGGGAAGGAAATCTGCCATCCTTACCCGGTCTGGCCTACATGTGACTCCAGACCCACAGCAATGTGGTTGACTCTCAACTGCCCTCTAGGGGCAACAAACACTGGGCCAGCCACCGACACCCCATGTCCCACAAATAAATAAAAAAAGTGTCACAAGTAAGTTTACATTAACACCGCAAAGAAGTTACTGTGAAAATCCCCTGGTTGCCACACTCCGGCGCCTGTTCGGGTACGCTAGGGGAGAATTTAGCACGGCCAATGCACCCTAACCAGCACGTCTTTTGGACTGTGGGAGGAAACCCACACAGACACGGGGAGAACATGCAAACTCCGCTCAGACAGTGACCCAAGGCCGGGATTGAACCCGGGTCTCCTGACGCTGTGAGGCAGCGGTGCTAACCACTGCGCCACCATGCCGCACATTGTGTTAATCCTGAAACGAAGTCAGGCAGTGCCAAGGAGAAATCTGTGCCGCTGGAATGTAAGTCCGGACTGGAGAACATCAACGTTTGTTTATTGAGAATCCCAGGGTAGAACTCTTCGACCTGAATGCCAGCAATCAGTCAGAATCTCCCATTAACCTCCAATGATTTATCCCGTCTGGCCCAGGTAGAGAGGAGATTAATGCCTAAACATTCCTGAGGTCAGTGTGATCTTGGTTTTGCCCAGGGAGCCAACAAAAGGCACTTTCTATCTCCAGAAAGCAGGCACGGAAGTTATAAAAACTGCTGCTTATTTTATTGCATCCTCGGCAGGTACTTACATGTCCAGGTTTAAGGTTCCTGAGCCGTGGAATGTACCCTGGTTGCTGATCCAAGTGGCTCCTTCTCACACGCCACCCGTGAATGTGCCACGCACCTGACGGCATCTGCCCCCATCTTCCATCTCCGTTCCCTCACTGTCTCTGGGTCAAAATTCCAGACCTCCCTCCCTAACAGCACTGTGGGTGTACCTACACTTCATGGACATCGTTCAAGAAGGCGGCCCACCACCACCACCTTCTCAAGGGCCAATTGAAGGATGAGCATCCAATGCTGGGCCCAGCCAGCGATGCCCACACCTGGTTAATGGATAAAATGGAAAATCCTTTCACCTATAGAGCAACATGGTGGCACTGCTGCCTCACGGCGCCAGGGATCCAGTTTGATTACCAGCTTGGGTCACTGTCTATGCAGAGTCTGCATGTTCTCACCATGTCTGCATGGGTTTCCTCTGGTTTCCTCCCACAGTCTGAAAGACATGCTGGTTAGGGTGCATTGGCCGTGCTAAATTCTCCCTCAGTGTACCCGAACAGTTGTTGGAGTATGTGTGTGTGTGTGAGTGTGTGTGAGAGTGCGTGAGCGAGCGTGAGTGTGTGCGAGAGTGTGTGAGTGCACGCGTGTGTGTAGTGCACACGTGTGTGTGTAGTGCGTGCAAGTGGGTGTGTGAGTGCGCGCGAGTAGGTGTGAGAGTGTGTGAGTGTGCGAGAGTGTGTGTGAGAGTGTGTCAGTGCACGTGAGTGTGTGTGAGAGTGTGTGAGTACGCGCGAGTGTGTGTGAGAGTGTGTGAGTGCGTGCAAGTGTGTGTGAGAGTGTGTGAGTACGCGCGAGTGTGTGTGAGAGTGTGTGAGTGCACGCGAGTGTGTGTGAGAGTGTGACTGTGCGCGAGTGTGTGAGTGCACGCAAGTCTGCGTGAGTGCACGCAGGTGTGTGTGAGAGTGTGTGAGCGCATGCAAGTGTGTGTGAGAGTGTGTGAGTGTGCGCGAGTGTGTGAGTGCACACAAGTGTGTGTGAGTGCACACAAGTGTGTGTGAGAGTGTGTGAGTGCATGCAAGTGTGTGTGAGAGTGTGTGAGTGTGCGTGAGTGTGTGTGAGTGCACACAAGTGTGTGTGAGTGCATGCAAGTGTGTGTGAGAGTGTGTGAGTGCACGCGAATGTGTGTGAGAGTGTGTGAGTGCACGCAAGTGTGTGTGAGAGTGTGTGAGTGCACGCGAATGTATGTGAGAGTGTGTGAGTGCACGCAAGTGTGTGTGAGTGCACAAGAAAGTATGTGAGAGTGTGTGAGTGCGCGCGAGTGTGTGTGAGAGTGTGTGAGTGCGCGCGAGTGTGTGTGAGAGTGTGTGAGTGCGCGCGAGTGTGTGTGAGAGTGTGTGAGTGCACGCGAATGTGTGTGAGAGTGTGTGAGTGCGCGCGAGTGTGTGTGAGAGTGTGTGAGTGCACGCGAATGTGTGTGAGAGTGTGTGAGTGCACGCAAGTGTGTGTGAGTGCACATGAAAGTATGTGAGAGTGTGTGAGTGTGCGTGAGTGTGTGAGTGCACACGAGTGTGTGTGAGTGCACATGAAAGTATGTGAGAGTGTGTGAGTGCGCGCGAGTGTGTGAGTGCGCGCGAGTGTGTGCGTGTGTGAGTGCGTGCGAGTGTGTGTGAGTGTGTGAGTGCACACGAGTGTGTGTGAGAGTGTGTGAGTGCGCGCGAGTGTGTGTGAGAGTGTGTAAGTGCACGCGAGTGTGTGAGAGTGTGTGAGTGCACGCGGGTGTGTGAGAGTGTGTGAGTGCACACGAGTGTGTGTGAGTGCACATGAGAGTTATGTGAGAGTGTGTGAGTGCACGCGAGTGTGTGTGAGAATGTGTGTGAGAGTGTGAGTGCACGCGGGTGTGTGAGAGTGTGTGAGTGCACACGAGTGTGTGTGAGTGCACATGAGAGTATGTGAGAGTGTGTGAGTGCACGCGAGTGTGTGTGAGAGTGTGTGAGTGCATGTGAGTGTGTGTGAGAATGTGTGTGAGAGTGTGAGTGCACGCGGGTGTGTGAGAGTGTGTGAGTGCACACGAGTGTGTGTGAGTGCACATGAGAGTATGTGAGAATGTGTGAGTGCATGCGAGTGTGTGTGAGAGTGTGTGAGTGCACACGAGTGTGTGTGAGTGCACATGAGAGTATGTGAGAGTGTGTCAGTGCATGCGAGTATGTGTGAGAATGTGTGTGAGAGTGTGTGTGTGAGTGAGTAAATATTTAAAAACACATTTCAATAAGATTTTTCAGTGAGACCACCTCTATTGATAGTGAGAAATTGCAGCTTCCCTGGGGCCGGATAAAAGAATTAAATCATTTTCATTGTAAATACTGTGACAAGATGCAGAGTCTCTGTTCTGCCCAGGAACTGCCTCCGGAATGTGTTGCTCTCTCCGTGGGAATCAAGCCTTGTATTTCTGGGCTGTCAACAAATGGTCTGGCAAACCCCCTCAGTCAGGCAGCCGCACACTCTCAGCCGATTTCTGATACCCTGACACACTCACACACTCTCACATTGGGACACAATGCTCTCTCACCATATCCCAACATTACAATTGCACCCCCCCCCACCACCTCCCCCACTATGATCCGCTGCTGACTGCAGTTGGTCAAGTCACAGGTTTAGGGATGGCAGAGTGGCATAGTGGGTTAGCACTGCAGCCTCACAGCACCAGGGACCCGGGTTCGATTCCCAGCTCAGGTCACTGTCTGTGCAGAGTCTGCATGTTGTCCCCGTGTCTGCATGGATTTCCTCCGGGTGCTCCAGTCTCCTCCCACAGTTGAAAGGTTTGGTGGATTGGCCATGCTAAATTGCCCCTTAGTGTCCAAAGATGTGTAGGTTAGGTGGATTGGCCATGCTAAATTGCCCCTTAGTGTCCAAAGATGTGTAGGTTAGGGGGATTGGTCATGCTAAATTGCCTCTTAGTGTCCAAAGGTATGCAGCTTAGATGGATTGGTCATGCTAAATTGCCCCTTAGTGTCCAAAGATGTGCAGGTTAGGGTGGATTGGCCATGCTAAATTGCCCCTTAGTGTCCAAAGATGTGCAGGTTAGGGTGGATTGGCCATGCTAAATTGCCCCTTAGTGTCCAAAGATGTGCAGGTTAGGTGGATTGGCCATGCTAAATTGGCCCTTAGCGTCCAAAGATGTGTAGGTTAGGGGGATTGGTCATGCTAAATTGCCTCTTAGTGTCCAAAGGTATGCAGCTTAGATGGATTGGCCATGCTAAATTGCCCTTAGTGTCCAAAGATGTGCAGGTTAAGTAGATTGGCCGTGCAAAATTACCCCTTAGTGTCCAAAGATGTGTAGGTTAGGTGGATTGGCCATGCTAAATTGCCCCTTAGTGTCCAAAGATAAAATCATAGAATCCCGACAGTGCAGAAGGAGACCATTTGACCCATCAAGCCTGTACAGACAATAACCCCACCCAAACTGTCCCCGTGATCCCACATGTGCAGGTTATGTGGATTGGCCATGCTAAAACATGTGGAGTTATGGGGATAGGGTGGAAGGGATGGACCTGTCTTTCAGGGAGTCGGCACAGACTTAATGGGCTGAATGGCCTCTTTCAGCACTGTGGGGGATTCTGTGACTCTCTGATTCTGTCATTACCAATTCCCAAATGTCTCTTATGACTCATTCAGCTTGGAATTCCCGTTAAGGATTGGCAATCACTTGCTGTGTAGGACTCTTGCCTCAGAGTCAATAGGTTGTTTGGTTAAGTCCTACTTCAAAGACTCGAGCAATAAATTTCGGCTAAGTTTATCAGAAGTGCCGTCTCTCGTATGAGACCTTGAACAAAGATCCTGCTTGGAAAGATTCGAGGTTCCGTAGCACTGTTGCTGAAGAGAGATGGAGAGTCCTGCCTGGTGCCTGGGATAAATGCATCTTCCTTACCGAACATCTCCCAAGACAGATCATCTGATCTTTTTTTTAACACTACTGTTGGTGGGATCTTGCTGTGTACCTATTATTTGCTGCAATTCCGACAGTGACTCCACTTCAGAAAGCAGCCTTTCTGGTTGTATCACGGATTGGTCTGGGCTCCTGCTCTGCCCAAGACCCAAACTACAAAGGCTCGTGTACGTAGCCCAGTCCATCAGGCAAAGCAGCCTCCCATCCATTGACCCCGTCTAGACTTCCCGCTGCCTCAGGAAAAGCAGCCAGCGTAATCAACGACCCCACACAGCCCGGACATTCTCTCTTCCACCTTCTTCCGTCAGGAAAAAGATACAAAAGGCTGAGGTCACGTACCGACCGACTCAAGAACAGCTTCTTCCCTGCTGCCATCAGACTTTTGAATGGACCTACCTCGCATTAAGTTGATCTTTCTCTGCACCCAAGCTGTGATTGTAACACTACATTCGGCACTCTCTCCTTTCCTTCTCTATGAATGGTATGCTCTGCCTGTATAGTGCGCAAAACACAATAATTTTCACTGTATCCCAATACACGTGACAATAATAAATCAAATCAAAATCATTGGCTGTATTGAGGGGAGGCGGGAAAAGGCCGTTGAGGCCATATCAGAGCAGGCCTAGTCGTATTGAGTGAGTCATAGAATCCCTACGGTACAGAAGAAGGCCATTCGGCCCATTGAATCTGCACTAATAACAATCCCACCCAGACCTTATTCCCATAACACCACATACTTATCCTGACACTAAGGCGCAATTTAGCACGGCCACTCAATCTAATCCGCACATCTTTGGGCTATGGGAGGAAACCGGAGCACCCAGAGGAAACCCACGCAGACACGGGGAGAACGTGCAGGTCCCACACAGGCAGTGACTCAAACCGGGAATCGAACCCGGGTCCCTGGCGCTGTGGGGCAGCAGTGCTAACCACTGTGCCACCGTGCAGTGACTCTAAGAGTCTGACAGCAATAAAATTGTTAAAAGCCTACAGTACAGGAGGAGGCCATTCAGCCCATCAAGCCTATACCACACTCTATTCCCATAACCACGTGTGTTTAGCCTACTAATCCCCCTTTCACTAAGGGGCGATTTAGAATAGCCAATCCACTTAACCAGTGCGTCCTTCAGACTGTGGGAAGAAATGGGAGGAAACCCACGCAGACACGGGGAGAACGTACAAATTCTACACAGGCTGTGACCCAAGGCCGGGAATTGAACCCGGGCCCTTGGTGCTGTGAGGCAGCAGTGCTCACCACTGTGCCAACTTGGCGCCCCCAACAGATGTGGGATAACTTGGTCCTTTGTCCTGAGCATGAGGGTGGAATAGGCTCGACGGGCCGAATGGCCTACTCCTGTTTGTATGTCGGTGCGTAAAGCAGTTGGAGACTTCCTGAGGTGTTGAGGCAAGTCAAGTTCTATTTGCCTTTCAGACAATTACATTCCTCGCTTGCCCGTTACGCGGGGGTGCGGACGGTTGAATAGGTTTAAGTCATCATGCTGACACTCATTTGCCTAACTTATTCATGTGTGTGGGCGATGGCTAATTTACCCACAGCCTCCGGAGCTGCGAACACTCCGAACATTGTACGTGTCCCCCCTCCCCGGTCATTGTCTCTCTGCCAGACACATTGTCACAAGAACATGAGGCTGCATTAAAAATACATTTCGTTCTACACACAGCTGGTTGCTGTGAGAAAAAGCAGTGTAAGCAAATTCAATCGTAACTTCAAACAGAAAACTGGGTAGAATCTTGAAGAGGGAAGAATCGCGGTGGGTAATAGTGAAGGAGCTGAGGAGTGGGACTACAAGGATGGTTAGCACTGCTGCCTCACAGCGCCAGGGACCCAGGTTCGATTCCCGGCTTGGGTCACTGTCTGTGTGGAGTTTGCACATTCTCCCCGTGTCTGCGTGGGTTTCCTCCTGTTTCTTCCCACAGCCCAAAGATGTGCTGCTTAGGTGCATTGACCGTGCTAAATTGACACTAGTGTCAGGGGGATGAACAGGGTAAATATGTGGTGTTACGGGAAGAGGGTCTGGGTGGGATTGTTGTCGGTACAGACTCGATGGGCCAAATGGCCTCCTTTTGCACTGTAGGGGGGGGTTCTATTGTTGCCAGACTCCAAGAATCACAGCATGGCAGTCCAGTTGTAAGTACTGCTGCCTCACAGAGCCAGGGACCCGGGTTCAATTCCCGGATTGGGTCACTGTCTGTGCCGAGTCTGCACATTCTCCCCATGTCTCTGTGGGTTTCTTCTGAATGCTCCTGTTTCCTCCCACAGTCCAAAGATGTGCGGGTTAGATGATAAAAGCAAACGTTAGAATCTTGACAAAGGGTCATCTGGACTCGAAGCGTTTGATCTTTTATTTCCTTACAAATGCTACCAGACCTGCTGAGATTTTCCAGCGTTTTCCCTCTTTGGGTGCAGGTTAGGTGCATTGGCCATGCTAAATTCTCCCTCAGTGTACCCAACAAAACACTGGAGTGCGGCAACTAGGGGGTTTTCAAGTAACTTCATTGCAGTGTTAATGTATGTCAACTTGTGACACTAATAAACTAAACTGCATAACTCTACCAAACTAGGCATGCTGGGTTGAATGGTCTCAGGATGTGACGTACCTGAAATTATTGGCTGGAATTCTCAGGCTTCGCTTGCTGGGATTCACCTAACCTGCACATCTTTGGATACTAAGGGGCAATTTAGCATGGCCAATCCACCTAACCTGCACATCTTTGGACACTAAGGGACAATTTAGCATGGCCAATCCACCTAACCCGCACATCTTTGGACACTAAGGGGCAATTTAGAATCATAGAATTCTTCCTATGAAGGAGACTATTTGGCCCATCGTGTCTGCACCAACCACAACCCCACTAAGGCTTTATCCCTACAACCCCATGCATTTACCCTCGCTTGTCCCCCTGACACTAAGGGGCAATTTAGCATGATCAATCCACCCTAACCAGCACGTCTTTGGACTGTGGGAGATAACCGGAGCACCCGGAGGAAACTCACGGGGAGAATGTGCAAACTCCACACTGACAGTCACCCGAGGCTGGAATCGAACCCGGGTCCCTGGTGCTGTGAGGCAGCAGCGCTAACCACTGTGGCGCCATGCCGGGAGCGGGGAGAATATGTAGGAAGGAACACTTCTTGTACCAATAAGATAAGAAGACTGAGAATAAAAGAAGTGCATTCCTGAATAAATGATCTAGATTAGACAAACTCATTCCACTACTTACATCCCATACATGTAATTATATTGTTTCCAATGTGTGATTGAGAGTCTATCTGCTCCTAACAGTTAGTGGAAAGCTGTTTTGCCAAGACTGATAATATTTATTTATACTTGTGTAACCATTTAGAGAGCTCTAAAACAAAAAGACGAAAGCCATGTGAATTTAAAAAAAGGAATGAGATAAGGGTCTCCAAGTCCTTTACTTCACATAATCCTGAGATCCTGGTTATAGACAGGGTTTTTTTTAATTCATTTGTGGGACATGGGCATAGCTGGTTGGCACAGCATTTATTGCCCATCCCTAATCTCTCAAGGGCAGTTGAGAGTCAACCACATTGGCTGTGGCTCTGGAGTCACATATAGGCCAGACTGGGTAAGGACGGCAGACTTCCTTCCCTAAAGGGACATTAGTGAACAAGATGGGTTTTTCCGACAATGGTTTCATCCGAAGATTCTTAATTCCAGATTTTTTTTATTGAATTCAAATTCCACCGTCTGCCGTGGCGGGATTCGAATCTGAATCCCCAGAATCATAGAAACTCTACAGTGCAGAAGGAGGCCCATCGAGTCTGTACCGAACACAATTCCACCTAGGCCCTATCCCCATAACCCCACATCTTTATCCTGTTAATCCTTTTGGTAGTAAGGATCAATTTAGCACTGCCAATCCATCTAACCCGCGCATCTTTCGGACTGTGGGAGGAAACCGGAGTGTCTGGAGGGAACCCATGCAGACACAGGGAGAATGTGCAAACTCCACACAGACAGTGACCTGAGCTGGGAATCGAACCCAGGTCCCCGGCGCTGTGAGGCAGCAATGCTAACCGCTGTGCCACTGCCTTCCCGAGGGTAAATAGAGAGAATCTGTTCCCTCTCAGGAGAGCGTCGAGAACCAGAGGGCACAGATTCCGAACGAAGGGGAAAAGGAGTAGAAGTGATGTGAGGAAACATTTATTTACCCAGAGGACGATTGGAGTCTGGAATGTGAGAGATGGGGGAGGCAGGTTCGATCGAGGTATTCGAAAGGGAATTAGATTATTACCTGAAAAGAGAATGTGCGAGGTTCTGGGGGATAAGACTCGGCAGCACTTAATAGAGAGCCAGTGTGGACTCGATGGGCCGAATGCCCTCCTTCTACACTGTAAAGATCCCGTGCTAATGAGCTGTCACTACAACAGGCATCTTATGGCTGTTTGTATCCCTCACCCTTCTGAGATAGAAAGTTGTGAGCTCTGGCTCACAACTCAGATCTCTGGCATCCAGAGCGCAAAATGTGGGCACCCAACTCAGTGCGGTACTGAGGGAGTGCCACACTGCCTTTCAGACTTTAGACTGGTGTCCTGTCTGCCTTCTCAGGTGGGATTCCAAAATCCCATGGCAAGGGATCCCAGAGTGGGTGAAGGGCCACCAACACCTCTACTTTCTCAGAAGACTAGGGAAATTTGGCATGTCCGCTACGACTCAACAACTTTTATAGATGCGCCATAGAAAGCATCCTTTCCGGATGTATCACAGCTTGGTATGGTCTCCTGCTCTGCCCCAAGACCACAAGAAACTACAAAGGGCTGTGAATGTAACCCAATCCATCACGCAAACCAGCCTCCCATCACTTGACTCTGTCTACACTTCCTGCTGCTTCGGAAAAGCAGCCAACATAATTAAGGACCCCACACACCCCATTCATTCTCTCTTCCACCTTCTTCTGTCGGGAAAAAGATACAAAAGTCTGAGGTCACATCCCAACTGACTCAAGAACAGCTTCTTCCCTGCCTCCATCAGACTTTTGAATGGTCCTACCTCGCATTAAGTTGAACTTTCTCTACACCCGAGCTATGACGGTAACACTACATTCTGCACTCTCTCCTTTCCTTCTCTATGAACGGTATACTTTGTCTGTATAGCGCGCAAGAAACAATACTTTTCACTGTATTGAAATACATGAGACAATAATAAATCAAATCAAATTATCTTCAAGAAGAAGAGGGGAGTTCTCCCAAGCATTCTGGCAATTGTTCATCCCTTCAACCAGCACTCTATCAACTGGTCATTATCGCCTGTTGCTTGTGGGAGCTTGCTGTGCATATGATGACTGCTCCCAGTGGTTAGCACTGCTGCCTCACAGCGCCAGGGACCCAGGTTCAAGTCCAGCCTCGGGTCACTGTCTGTGCAGAGTCTGCATGTTGTCCCCATCTCTGCGTAGGTTTCCTCCCACAGTCCGAAAAGACGTGCTGGTTAGTTGCTAAACTTTCCCTCAGTGTAACCTGAACAGGTGCCAGAGTGTGACGACTGGGGGGATTTTTACAGTAACTTCATTGCAGTGTTAATGTAAGCCAATAACAAATAAACTTTAAACTAGTAACCCAGAGACCCAGGGAAACGTTCTGGGGACCTGGGTTCAAATCCCGCCACGGCAACTGGCGATAAATAAATTCAATTTTAAAAATCTGGCATTAAGAACCGGCTGATGGCCATGGTCGATTGTCGGAAAAATCTGGTTCCCTAATATTCCTTTAGGGAAGGAAATCTGCCTTCTTCACCCGGTCTGGCCTACATGTGACTCCAGAGCCACAGCGACGTGGTGGACTCTGAAATGGCTGGGCGAGACACTCAGTCCAAGGGGCAATTAGGGATGGGCAATAAATGTTGGCTTTGCCAGAGACGCCCACATCCCACGAATGAACAAAAAAAAGTTCCATTCTTCTGAGTGCAATTCCCCCTCCCGGCTGCCTCCCCCCATCCCCCTCCAACTCCCCCCCCCCCTCCCTCCCCACCCTTACATTTCTCCGCATGCTTTCTCCTGAAGCAGAATGCATTCCCACAGTCCACACAGCCTTTTATCTCGATGGGTTCCAGCTGTCGAACATGCGATGTGCAGGCCCTGACTTCCAGAGTAAACTGTTTAGAGATTCCCTGGGCAAATATCATGATGTGGGTATGCCGGCGTTGGACTGGCGTAAACACAGTAAAAAGTCTGACAACACCAGGTTTTAGGTTGGACCAAATAGGTTGGACTAAAACCTGGTGTTGTCAGACTTTTTACAAATATCATTAAACAGGGCAATCGGATACATCTCACGCTGCACCTCGACACCCTTCACCTCCAATCCCGAAAAGTGTCGACGGCCCAGTGCCGTGCGGGAAGCTTCTAGAAGGCTCGCAGCGCTTATTTTTTCCGAATGGATAGTTTTGACTCTGTGTCGAGCTCCTTTCCACACGGCTGCCAGGGTTCAGTGTTACTTCACAGGGTGAAGAAATATGCGGAAGGTGAGAGGGGAGGTTAAAGGTTAAAGGTCAGGGCCTCCACGAGCAAGCCTCTAGCTGACCGATAGCCTCTCGTCTGATAAAGACAAGAGTCCCGCATGCCTTTCTCACCATCCTACTTACAGGCCTTTCCGTCTGGGACAAACAGGCCAAGGCCCCTTTATTCCACAGAACTTCCGAGCGTCGCGGCATTCATTGAATACTTTCTTGTCAAATTAGTCCTTTAAAAACAAAGAACAAAGAACAGCACAGCACAGGAAACAGGCCCTTCGGCCCTCCAAGCCTGCACCGCTCATTGGCCCAACTAGACCATTCGTTTGTATTCCTCCATTCCCAGTCTTAAACAATCCCAGCCTGTCCGCCTCCACCACCCTACTTGGCAGTGCATTCCAGACCCCACCACCCTCTGCGTAAAAAACGTCCCTCTGATATCTGAGTTATGCCTCGCCCCTCTCACCTTGAGCCCGTGACCCCTCGTCACCTCCGACCTGGGAAGAAGCTTCCCACTGTTCACCCTATCTATACCCTTCATAATTTTGTACAGCTCTATTAGGTCTCCCCTCATTCCCCGCCTTTCCAGGGAGAACAGCCCCAGTTCACCCAGTCTCTCCTCATGTGGGTAAAAACCCCACATTTTCCATCTGCCACTTACCTGCCCATTTGACCGTCTTGTCTATATCTTAGAATCATAGTCATGGAAACCTTACAGTACAGAAGGAGGCCATTTGGCCCATCGAGTCTGCACTGACAACAATCCAACCCAGGCCCTATCCCCAGAACCCCCCATATTCACCCCATTAATCCCCATAAACTAAGCATCCTGGGACACTAAGGGGCAATTTAGCTTGGCCAATCAACCTAACATTCTCGCCTTTGGACTACATCTTCTTGTGGTAACACCCGGATTATTTTTTATTATTCATTCGTGGGCATCGCTGGATAGGCCAGCATTTATTGCCCATCCCTAGTTGCCCTTGAGAAGGTGGTGGTGAGCTGCCTTCTTGAACCAACTAAATGGCTTGCTGGGCCATTTCAGAGGGCAGTTGAGCCCCAATTATTGCCCATCCTTAGTTGCCCTTGGTAAGGATGGCAGATTTCCTTCCCTAAAGGAACATGAGTGAATCAGATGGGTTTTTCCGATCAGCAGATTCTTATTTCCAGATTTTTTTAAAATCAAACTCAAATTCTACCATCTGCTGTGGCGGGATTCGAACCCGGGGTCCCCAGAACATTAGCTGAGTTTTTGGATTAATAAGCAAGTGAGAATACCACCAGGCCATCATCTCCCAACTTGTCTGGAGTGCGGAGAGTATGACTTGAATCAGATTACATATCGCTTGCTTTAAAGGCAAGTGTGTCATCGAACTCCTGTTGACTGAATGACATTGGGGTCAGGCCATGCGAGCGTTAAAAATCCTGTGTGTAGCAGGAGTGAGGAGGGGAACAGTGTCCATTGATGATCTGCTTGGCTTTGCCCAGTCGCGTTTCTGCCCTTTGAACTCAGTGCACCCAGGGCCCGAGTGTGAGTCTAAGAAATGAAGACTTTGAACAAGTCCATCCCCTTACAGAAATGCTCGGTTACCCTCATTACCTCCACTGGTGTGTGGACCGAAGTCTAGTAGGCCCAGGCTCTTTCCATGTGTTTGGAACCCCACCGATATTCAAGGCAAGGGCATCCCAAATCCCGGAAGGGAAACTTGGAAAGCTGGTTCTTAACTGTAGGAGAGAATGAACAAAATGAGTCTTCAGAGACCGTGTAGAACTTCAACAAAAACGACTTTATTCAACATGCATGAGGGAGAGCAGACTGTAATTCTACCTTGCTTCTGAGCTACTCTACTGAGCATTGGTTCTTTCAGATTCTTACACCACTTTCTTTATATTATAAAATGTTACATTTACATCAGATCATCATATTATTACTTCGAATTGGTTACCGTTCTGTTTTTGATTACATTGCATGGTTCCATTGTCATGGGTGCTTCAGCTTTGATCATTTTCTGGACATCTCCTATCTACCCATTTACAATATCGAAGTGTTGCGTTTGTCAAATCAATTTCGATGGGGTGTTAATTGTCCCATCTCTCAGATACTTGATTAGTTTTTTCAGAGGCAC
Organism: Carcharhinus amblyrhynchos; assembly: GCF_965287045.1. NCBI lineage: Eukaryota > Metazoa > Chordata > Chondrichthyes > Carcharhiniformes > Carcharhinidae > Carcharhinus > Carcharhinus amblyrhynchos. The sequence goes on along the minus strand of NC_137358.1, from coordinate 9,589,041 downwards.
AATGACTCCTCTAGGCCTTTTGGAGTCTTGATAAGTGATATCAATTCTCTTATGGTCGCTGTACCCTTGGAAACGATCCCACCTAGGGTGTGACTGTTTTCGCACTGTCTGAGATGTAGTTATTTGTATTTGGTTCTGCCTGCCTGCAGTGAGTGTGGGTGCGATAGCGCCCTCTCTTTAATCCTTTCCATTCCTCTCCTGCTGTGGTCCACGCTCCCTGGGTTTTCCCTACTACATTAACTATTTATTTTTGCAATGTGGAAAAAAAATGAGAAAAGAGATGAGACCCAGATAGGTAAAAAGGATTAGCCTTGTATTTTGTTCTGTTCATTTGTGGGACATGGGCATCGTTGGCTGGGCCAGTATTTATTGCCATGCCCGAGTGCAACTGAGATTCAACCACATTGCTGTGGCTCTGAAGTCACGTGTAGGCCAGACCGGGTAAGGACAGCAGATTTCCTTCCCTGAGGGACATTAGTGAACCAGATGGGTTTTTCCGACAATGGTTTCATAGTCATTAGTAGATTCTTATTTCTAGACTTTTTTTCCCCCATCATCTGCCATGGCGGGATTCGAACTCGGGTTACCAGAACATAGTTGGGTTTCTGAATTAATAGACTAGTAATAATTCCACCAGACCATCGCCTCCCTGTTTTAAATTATTCAAATAACAGCAAGTTTATTAAACTTTAAAACAGGCAACAGTAAAGAACGACATTTACAATTAATTACAATAATAGTTACTCAGAGGGTATTTTTAAATAATGCCCCTACCCCCAATCCAAATCTATCTACTTTGCTAAACTCCAAGAATAGACCTTCCCTAAAACAACATCCCATTGGTTTAACACCAGGAGCCCAAATCCAGCAAATAATTACCAGACAGGACATATAGCATTCCTTAGGGAAACCTGTCTTCAAGTTTAGAATATAAATAATAGGGATGGAAGCAGAGAGAGTTCTTCAATTTTCTTTTCAGTTTGAAGGGATCCTGCTTTGCAACTGGATGTGGTTCTGATCTAGGTCGCTAGATTACTGGGCTCTAGTTTGCTTCAGTGAAGTATTTGTTCCATAAGACCATAAAATGTAGGAGAGAAAAATAGGCCATTTGGCCCATCTAGTCTGTTGCGTCATTCAATCATGGCTGATATGATTGTCATCCCCATTCTCCTGCCTTCTCCCCATAACCCTTCATCCCCTATTGATCAAGAACCTATCTATCTCTGTCTTAAAGACACTCAGTGACCTGGCCTCCACAGCCCTCTGCGGCAAAGCGTTCCACAGATTCACCACCCTCTGGTTAAAGGTATTCTTCCTCATTGCAGAGGTTCCCTTCACTCTGAGGTTGTGCCTCGAGTTAGTCTCTCCCACTAGTGGAAACATCCTCTCCATGTCTACTCTATCGAGGCCTCTCAGTATTCTATAAGTTTCAATTAGATCCCCCCCCCTCAACCTTCTCAACTCCATCGATACAGACCCAGACTCCTCAACTGCTCCTCACTATGACAAACCCTTCATTCTTGGGATTATTCTTGCGAACCTCCTCTGGACCCTTTCCAAGGCCTGCACATCCTTCCTTAGATATGGGGTCCAAAACTGTTCACAATACTCCAAATGGGGTCTGACCAGAGCCTGATACAGCCTCAGCAGTACATCCCTGCTCTTGTAATCTAGCCCTCTCGACATGAAGGCTAACATTGTATTTGCCTTCCTAACTGCCAACTGAAACTACACGTTAACCTGAAGAGAATCTTGAATTCCCAAATCCCTTTGTGCTTCAGATTTCCAAACTCTTTTCCCATTTACACCCTGCTACTGGGCCAATCTCACAAGTCCTCAGTGCAGCTAAATCCTTTTCTTCATCATCTATTTCTTTATTTGTAATTCCAAACACAAGCAACTCTCTGTGAATTCTGTTTAGCTTTTTGAATACCTTCTCCATGCATTGTGTCTTTCCCAACACTCCCCCTGAATAAACTGACCTAGACTGAGGCAAGTCCCCAATATTTAGATAAATATTATCCCAGTCTGTGTCTAGACGCTCTTCATCACCCCGACCTCCCTCAGGTATTTTCAATTCCTGCTCGTGAATCAACGATGTTGAATTTATATAGCGCCCGTAAACCATTCTCAAAGTGCTCCACAAGAGTAATGTCAAACACACTCGTATTGGGGCAGCACGGTGGCACAGTGGTTAGCACTGCTGCCTCACAACGCTAGGGACCCAGATTCACTTCCCGGCTTGGGTCACTGTCTGTGCAGATTCTGCACATTCTCCCCGTGTCTGCATGGGTTTTCTCCCTGGTGCCCCGCTTTCCTCCCACAGCCCAAAAGATGTGCAGGTTAGGTGGATTGGCCATTATAAATTGCCCCTTAGTGTCCAACGATGTGTAGGTTAGGTGGATTGGCCATGCTAAATTGCCCCTTAGTGTCCAACGATGTGTAGGTTAGGTGGATTGGCCATGCTAAATTGCCCCTTAGTGCCCAACGATGTGTAGGTGAGGTGGATTGGCCATGCTAAATTGCCCCTTAGTGTCCAACGATGTATAGGTTAGGTGGATTGGCCATGCTAAATTGCCCCTTAGTGTCCAACGATGTGTAGGTTAGGTGGATTGGCCATGCTAAATTGCCCCTTAGTGTCCAACGATGTGTAGGTTAGGTGGATTGGCCATGCTAAATTGCCCCTTAGTGCCCAACGATGTGTAGGTGAGGTGGATTGGCCATGCTAAATTGCCCCTTAGTGTCCAACGATGTATAGGTTAGGTGGATTGACCATGCTAAATTGCCTGTTAGTGCCCAACGATGTGTAGGTTAGGTGGATTGGCCATGCTAAATTGCCCCTTAATGTTCAAAGATCTGTAGGTTAGATGGTAAATGTGTGGAGTTACAGGGATAGGGGCAGGAGAGAGGGCCTGGGCAAGTAACTCTGTTGGAGAAATAGTGCTGATTTGATGGGCCACATGGCCTCTTCTGCCCTCTCAGGGTCCTGTGATTTGTGATATGGAGTGTTGCAATGCTGCTCTGTTACTGGAGTGTGAGGTCACATTATTTGACGAGTGTCAAAATGAGGTCACGGTGATAAGAAGTGGAGGAGAGGAGTGTAGCTCTGAAGAGGCAGAGTTGACAAAAATCGGGCGAGCTGGAGGCCAGAAGCGCGAGGGATCCTGGAGGCTTGTAGGGCTGGAAGTGGCTACAGGGGTAGGTGTGGGAGAGGGGGGGGGGATCGGTGAGGCCTTGTGGAAGTATGTGCGACTCAAGAATAATCATTGTAACTAGCGGGTATTGCTTGAGGGCAAACAGTGAGCACAGGAGTGACAGATGGACAGGAGTATGATGCGGGTCTCATGACAAATTACCTCAGAGAAAAATTGAAAGTGTTTGGGATGGGGGTGGGGAGCCACCATGTGCCCCCATCAAACACGCCTCACGATCACACTTAAACCCCTCAGAGCCCAGGATTCACGCCAGCAAGAACAGTTCTCACAAAGCTCCGAGAGTCAACTAGCAGAAAGTATTCCAAATATTTTTGCTTCAGTCGAGGCCTGGTCCCATGGGGATTCCTCCAAGATCTATTTCCAATGATGCCAAGACTGAATAAGTCTCCAAAGAGTGATAGCCCCCGGCTGAGTTCCGCTTGTCGTGATGGAGAATTCCGACTGTTCCCAGACTAACACGGTTCACCTGGAAGCGGAGTGGGGGGGGGGGGGGGGGGGGGGGGTGGTCTCGGGTTTGCGTTTCTGAAAACGTCGGCAAAAATGAAAAACGAACACGATTGGTTCATTAGCCGCCCTCCCCCGCACTGGCCCTCGCTCTCATCATGTTTGTGCGGATCCGGAGAAACGTGGATTTAAGGTGATTGGGAACCAAGGAGAGATGGAGGAAGACCAGGAGGGTTTGGGGCAGGATTATCTGACCCCGCCCATGTTTTGCGGCGGCCAGAGGTGGCCCGCCATTGGCAGGGTTGTGGGGCCTTGCCGCTCTCCTGGAGGTCTACAGCACGGAAAGAAGGCCCTTCGGCCCATCGCGTCTGCTCCGGTCAAAGGCAAACCGCTTACCTATTCTAGTCAGTAGGAATGTTCCTGATGGTGCGGGGAGCCCAGAACTCGGGGTCATGGTTTGAGGATAAGGGGGTAAACCTTTTAGGACTGAGGTGAGGAGAAATTTCTTCACCCAGAGGGTGGTGAATTCACTCCCACAGGAAGTAGTTGAGGCCAAAATGTTGTGCGATTTCAAGAAGAAATTAGACATCGCTCTTGGAGCTAAAGGAATCAAGAGATTATGGGGGGAAGGAGGGATCAGGATATTGAATTCAATGATCAGCCATGATCAAAATGAATGGTGGAGTAGGCTCGAAGGCCCGAATGGCCTCCTCCTGCTTATAGTCCCTATGTTTCTATGTAATCCTGTCCTCCAGCATTTGGCTTGTAGGCCTGAGCAAGGACATGTCTAAATACTTATTAAATGTTAAAGTTTATTTATTAGTGTCACAAGTAGGTTTACATTAACACTGCAATGAAGTTACTGTGAAAATCTGCAGGTCGCCACACTCCGGCTCGGGTACGCTGAGGAAGAATTTAGCACGTCCCCTAACCAGCACGTCTATCAGACTGTGGGAGGAAACCGGAGCACCCGGAGAAAACCCACACAGACACTGGGAGAACGTGTACACTCCACACAGACAGTGACCCAAGGCCGGGATTCGAACCCGGGCTCCTGGCGCTGTGAGGCAGCAGTAGAACGGTACAGCACAGGAGCAGGCCCTCCGGCCTACCATATTGTGCTGAACATGACGCCAAATTAGACAAACCCCTTCTGCTCAGTCTTGGTCCGTATCATAGAATCCCTAAAGTGCAGAAAGAGGCCATTTGGCCCATCAAGCCGGCACCAACTGCAATCCCACCCTGGCCCTATCTCCGTAATCCCATGTATTTACCCTGCCAATCTCCCTGACACTAAGTGGCGGTTGATCATGGCCAATCCAATTGGACTGTGGGAGGAAACCGGAGCACCCGGAGGAAACCCACGCAGACATGGGGAGAATGTGCAAACTCCGCACAGGCAGTGACCCAAGCCGGGAATCGAACCCGGGTCCTTGGCGCTGTGAGGCAGCGGTGCTAACCCCCCGCCGGGGTGGAATTGTTGTTGGTGCAATGGGCCGAATGGCCTCCTTCTGCATTGTTGGGATTCTATGATGCTGTTCTATGATTCTAAATACCCGGCTATTGGCCGGCACATGATTCATCCAACCCAACAAGCAGGAATCTCGGAAATTAAAGGGCATAAAATACTTGGAGAAAACACGCCTGTTTCCAGGATGTTGGGGGCGAAGCTGGGCATGGGGGAACTGTGCGGCATTCAAAGGATTTCTGACCCGCACACAGTGGGATAACTGAGTCCAAAATGGGCTGAAGTTGGGTCAGGGTCTGTCATACAGGCGACCGTTACAAATCATTACGTACCATTCCGTCAGGCTCCTGGGTATCTCTGTAAAATTCCACCAGGATCCCCGTAAAAGCTTGGGGTGGGAGGAAGCTCTGGGGGGAGAGCGTTCTGTCTGTGGGATTAAGTCTCATTTCCTGTTCTCAAGACGTGAGGGGTGTGAGGAAGGTGAGGGCCCGGGCTGCCCTGGGGGCCGGGGGGGGGGCGGTGGGGGGGTGTATTCTCCAGGGTGGTGCGACACGGGGCCAGTGGGCTGGTGATCTGACACCAATCGGGCGGGATTTACACATCTCGCCCGCCCCCCCCCCCCCCCCCCCCCATGGGAATCGTAGTGGGCGGGACGAGGTCCCTTGACCTCGGGCGGGATTTTCCAGGCTTGGATTGAGCGTGGCTGGAAAATCCCGCCCCTCGTTCTCACCCCCTGAGACGCTGCCACGGAACTTTATCATATCCGGAGGTCAGGACATATCCAGGTACCTGTTAACTGTCTGTCTCAGACCTCCTAGTTCCTTTCTCTATGTAATGGCTTCAACCAGGCCATTGAGGTTGGCCTATTGAACTCCCTGATTAAGGATCCAGTGGTGGGCCCATTAGAGAATCCTTACCCTTGTACGTAACCAGGAGTGTCAGTTCCTCTGACATCCCGGAGGTAGATTAATAGCACTCTGCGTACTGCTGTTAGACTTTGTAAATAAAGAGATTCTCGTGAAGGGACCTCCTCCTCCAAAGACTTATTGCTCCTTACAACTATTAGAGGGTTTAAAAAGCCAGGTGTCCCCTAACCATGACTTCCTGGCGCATCATGTTGTCTCCTCCTCCTCCTGTATTGAGACCACAATGATATGATGAATTATCACACTCACCTCTCCACCTGAGTCGGTCAAAATGAAACCCCATAATGATGGCGTTCCATCATTTCCACATCTCAACACTTCCTTTCAGAGGCCCCCTGAGGACAAAGATCTCTTCCCTGAGCCGTGAGGACATTGGCTCCAATCTCCCCTTCCCCTTTACACAGTCTCTCTGTTCCTCAACAACAAGTCCACCCCTGGGGGTGGGGGTAGGTGTGGTGTTCAATTGCTTGATTGCATAGGAACTAAAAGCAGAAGCAGGCCATTCAGCCCATCGAGCCTGCTCTGCCATTCATTTTCATTGATTCATAGAATCCCAAAGATGCAGAAGAGGGCATTCGGCCCATCGAGTCTGCACCAACTCTCTGACAGATTATCTTACTCAGGCCCTCTCCCCCCTAACCCCATGTATTTATCATGCTAATCTCCCGAACCTGCACATCTTTGGACACTAGGAGCAATTTAGCATGGCCAATATCCCTAACCTGCACATCTTTGGACACTAAGGGGCAATTTAGCATGGCCAATCCACCTAACCCGCACATCTTTGGACACTAAGGGGCAATTTAGCATGGCCAATACCTCTAACTGCAGATCGTTGTACACCAAGGGACAATTTAGCATGGCCAATCCACCTAACCTACACATCTTTGGACACTAGGGGCAATTTAGCATGGCCAATCCCCCTAACCTACATATCTTTGACTCTAAGGGGCAATTTAGCATTGCTAATTCCCCTAACCTGCACAATTTTTGACACAAAGGGCTAATTTAGCATGACTAATTCACCTAACCTGCACACCTTTGGACACTAAGGGGCAATTTAGCACGTAGACATGGGGAGAACGTGCAAACTCCACACAGGCCGGAATCGAATCTGGGTCCCTGAAGGCAGCAGTGTTAACCACTGAGCCGACTCATTGGACACAAAAACATGTTTCACACTTACAAACAGGTGTCATTTCTACATAGATTGGAGATGTATAAAATCTAAAAAAAGGGCAGGGATATCTTCACCGATCTCACCATCAGCCTGTGTCGATCTTCCTTCCTGAATTAAGGGGAGCAGCTTCTGTTAATCTCATTAACACAAAACAAGCCCTGTCGCCACTCTGACACAGCGGCTTTAACAGTGTTCTCCAGGCAGCCTGCTCGCTGACCCTAGAACCCGGGCACCGTTTATTGGCATGTCAAGAACTGTGTATGTCCCGTGTGTCTGTCGCTGGCAGCCTGTTTACTTTCTGTCTGTCTGCCCAGACACGGGTGCACCGCTGCATGTGGACAGTTTCTTCAATTCAGTCACAGGATGTGGTCATCCCTGGGCTGGGGGACCATCCCTCACCCATCCCTGGGCTGGGGGACCATCCCTCACCCATCCCTGGGCTGGGGGACCATCCCTCACCCATCCCTGGGCTGGGGGACCATCCCTCACCCATCCCTAGGCCGGGGACCATCCCTCACTCATCCCTGGGCCAGGGGACCATCCCTCACCCATCCCTGGGCCGGGGACCATCCCTCACTCATCCCTGGGCCAGGGGAACATTCCTGGTCCACCCCTCAGTTGCCCTGGTGAAGGTGGTGGTGAGCTGCTTTCCTGTGTCTCCTTCGACCATTTCAGAGGCTGGTTAAGAATCAGTCCCATCGCTGTGGCTCTGGAGTCACCCTTAGACCAGACCAGACACAAACAGAGATTTCTGTCCCCCCAGAGAGCAGTAATGAACCAGATGGGTTTTCCAGCAGTCTGGCAGTTTCATGGTCACCATTACTGATAATAACAATTTCAGATTTATCTCATTTATTTGATTTAAATTCTGCAGCTGTTGGGGTGGGATTTGAACTCACATCTCGGAGTCATTAATCTAGACTTTCATAAGCTGCTGTTCCCAGGGTGAGCGAGTGAGTGAGCAACTGTTTCTGTGCACATCTCCGGCAGAACTTTTACCTTTTCTATGTTTGTTTCCGTCTTGCATTCTTTGTGTGTGTGTGTGTGTGTGTGTGTGTGAGTGTGTATGTGTGTGTGCATGTGTGTGCGAGTGTGTGTGTGTGTGAATGTGTGAGTGTGTGTGTGTGCAAATGTGTGTGTGTAGGTGTGTGTGTGTGTTTGTGTGTGTGTGAGTGTGTGTGTGTGTATGTGTGTGTGTTTGTGTGAGTGTGTGTGAGTGTGTGTGTGTGTGAGTGTGTAAGTGAGAATGTGTGTGTGAGTGTTTGTGTGTGTGTGAGTGTGTGTGTGTATGTGTGTGTGTTTGTGTGAGTGTGTGTGTGTGTATGTGTGTGAGTGTGTGTGAGTGTGTGTGTGTATGTGTGTGTGTTTGTGTGAGTGTGTGAGAGTGTGTGTGTGTGTGTGTTGGTGTGTGTGAGTGTGTGAGTGTGAGAATGTGTGTGAGTGTTTGTGTTTGTGTGTGTGTGTGTGAGTGTGTGCGAGTTGAGTGTGTGTGTGCGCACGTGTGTGTGTGTGTGTGAATGTGAGTGTTGTGTGTGAGAGTGTGTGTGTGTGATTGTGTGTGAGTGTGAGAATGTGTATGTGTGTGCGTTTATGTTTATGTGTGTGTGTGTGTGTGTGTGTGTGGGTTTGTGAGGGTGTGGTGCAGGTTAGGTGGATTGGTCATGATAAATTAGCCCTGACAGTCAAGGGGATTACAAGGGTAAATAAATGGAGTTACAGAGATGGGGTTTAGTGGGATTGTTGTCAGTGTATGCACGATGGGCTGAATGGCCACCTTCTGCAATGTCAGGATTCTATGACTTAGGACCTCAGCAGGACCTATCGCTTGGGACCTTGCTTGACAAATGAGGAGCGTTTGAGGACTCTTGGTCTGTACTTGATGGAGTTTAGAAGGATGAGGGGGGAATCTCATTGAAACTTACAGAATACTGAGAGGCCTGGACGGAGTGGGGAGGATGTTTCCATTAGTAGGAGAGACTAGGATCCGAGGGCACGGCCTCAGGCTAAAGGGACAGCCCTTTAGAACAGAGATAAGGAGGAATTTCTTCAGCCAGAGGGTGGGGTATCTGTGGAACTCTTTGCCGCCGAAGGCTGTGGAGGCCGGGTCACTGAGTGTCTTTAGGACAGAGATAGATAAGTTCTTGATTGGTAAGGTGATCAAAGGTTAAGGGGAAAAGGCAGGAGAATGGAACTAAGGAACTTATCAGCCATGCTTGAATGGCATAGCAGATTCGATGGGCTGAATGGCGTGATGTTGCTCCAATATCGCACGGCCTTGTGATGAGTGGGTAGAAATTAAGCAGGATTTCAAAAGAAGGCCAAAATACAGGGCGGAATTTTACCAGCACGTCTGCCCGAAGTTCGTACCATCCCACCCGAGGCCATCGGAGAATGCCGTTCTCCGAGCCTCGCCCGCCCTCGGAGTTGGGTGGGGTGGCGGGGGGTGGGGGGGGGGGATGCGATAAAATTCCAGCCATAGGACCCTTCACAAGAAACTGCCAAAGTGTGAACGGGGTTGGGGTTAAAGAGTGAGCATCGGTTACGTCGAAAACTCGGCAGGCTATGGACGCAAAACAAGATTCCGATAGTGAGGATTTACCAAGGTCATCCAGATAGAATGTGCAGCCAACAAGACCGGGAAGATACGGGCACTGAGAGAGGAATGGAATCTCATTTGCTGCCAATGTGTTACCCACAGGGCTGTGGCCTCTGCGGTGCCAACATTCTCCCAAGCGGACCGTGGCACAGACGGTCCTTGTCGGCGCTCCAGCTGGTGTCGGGGGAGATGTGTGCCGTGGTCTGTTTTAGTTGGCAGATTGAGTTGGAACTTTGCTCTACGCTCTGAATATTAACTTTGTGTTTTTGACTTGGCAGCGAGCACATGGTCTGGGGGACAGCTGCTGCTTGACACAACTTCCTGGACTTGTCTTGATGGGACATTCCAAGCGAGCATTGGAAACACCACTTCTGAAGCATGCCAGCTACCAGAAATACTTCGGTCGAAGTTGCCCTTCGACGCCGGATGCAATGAGTTCTTCAAAACAAAGTTTGTTCCTGGGATGTTGCAACAAGGCCAGTGTTTTTTGCCTATCCCTACTTGCCCCCCGGAGGACCATAGGGCAGGATAATCCAGCCTCGCTCGTCCTGAAACTAAAACCCCACCTGAGGTCCACAGCCCTTTCCACTGTCCACCCTCTGGCCCGCTCTGATTCCCCTGGCAGACCGGAGGGTGCAATTCCAGCCATACAATCATTGAAACTCTGCAGTTCTGAAAGAGGCCATTCAGCCCATCAGGTCTGCACAGAATCTCCAACAGAACATCTTACCCAGGCCCCTTTCTCATAATCCCACATATTTACCTCATTAATCCCCCTAACCTACATATCACTGGACAGTAAGCGACAATTTTGCATGAGCAATCTCTCTAACCTGAACATCTTTGGACACTAAGGGGCAATTTAGCCTGGCCAATCCACCTAACCTGTACATGTTTGGGATACTAAGGGGCAATTTAGCATGGACAACTCATTTAACTTGTACATCTTTGGACACTAAGGGGCAATTTGGCATGGCCAATCAACTTAACCCGCACATCTTTGGGACGCTAAGGGGCAATTTATAATGGCCAATCCACCTAACCTGCACATCTTTGGTCACTAAGGGGCAATTTAGCATGGCCAATCCACCTAACCTGCACATCTTTGGTCACTAAGGGGCAATTTAGCATGGCCAATCCACCTAACCTGCACATCTTTGGTCACTAAGGGGCAATTTAGCATGGCCAATCCACCTAACCCGCACATCTTTGGACACTAAGGGACAATTTAGCATGGCCAATCCACCTAACCTGCACATCTTTGGTCACTAAGAGGCAATTTAGCATGGCCAATCCACCTAACCTGCACATCTTTGGACACTAAGGGACAATTTAGCATGGCCAATCCACCTAACCCGCACATCTTTGGTCACTAAGGAGCAATTTGGCATGGCCAATCCACTGTAACCCGCACATCTTCCCATGGTCGATAGAATCTTCTGGTTCCTCTGAAGGTGAAACCTCACCCCCCCTCCCCTTCAAGCCCCCTCCCCTGGGTTTCCTGCCATCCCAGCAATCAGCCTGGTAAACCTTCGCTGTACTCCCTCTATAGCAAGGACATCCTTCCTCAGATAAGGACACCAAAACTGCACACAATATTCTGGGTGTGGCGTCACCAACGCCCTGTACAATTGCAGCAAAACATCCCTATTCCTATACTCAAACCCTCTCACTATAAAGCCAACATACCATTTACCTTCTTTACTGCCTGCTGTACATCCACGCTTACTTTCAGTGCCTGATGCACGAGGACTCCAAGGTCTAGTTGACCATCCATCTCTCTCAATTTACACTCAGTCAAGTAATAACCTGTCTTCCTATTATTGCTGCCAAAGTGGATAACCTCACATTCATCCACATTACACTGAATCTGCCATGCAGATGCTCACACACTCAGCCGGTCCAAATCATGCTGAAGTATCTCTGCATCCTCCTCACAGCTCACCCTCCCACCCAACTTTGTATCATCTGTGAATTTGGAGATAATACATTCAGTTCCCCCTTCCACATCATTAATATGTAATGTGAACAGTTGGGGTCCTGGTACAGATCCCTGCGGACCCCCAGTGGTCACTGACTCCAATCAGAAAGAGACCCATTTATACCAACTCTTTGCTTCCTTTCTGCTAACTAGCTTTCTATCCATCTCAAGACATTGATTTATTATTGTCATATGTATGCGTATACAGTGAAAAGTAGTGTTCCTTGCGTGCTATACAGAGAAAGCATACCGTTCATAGAGAAGGAAAGGGAAGGGTGCAGACTCCACCCAGACCCACAATGACACGGGGAGAACGTGTAGACTCCGCACAGTCAGTGATCCAAGCCAGGAATCGGACCCAGGTCCCTGGCACTGTGAGGCAGCAGTGCTAATCACTGTGCCACAAGGCTGCCCATTCACTCATGGGACTGGCTAGGCCAACATTTATTGCCCATCCCTAGTCGCCCCGTGAACTGAGTGGCTTGCGAGACCATTTTGATTTGATTTATTATTGTCACATGTATTGGTATACAGTGAAAAGTATTGTTTCTTGCGCTCTATACAGACAAAGCATACCGTTCAAAGAGAACGAAATGAGAGGGTGCAGAATGTAGTGTTACAGCCATAGCTAAGGTGTAGAGAAAGATCAACTTAGTGCGAGGTAGGTCCATTCAAATGGCAGCAGGGAAGAAGCTGTTCTTGAGTCGGTTGGTACGTGACCTCAGACTTTTGTATCTTTTTCCCGACGGAAGAAGGTGGAAGAGAGAATGTCTGGGGTGCGTGGGGGTCCTTAATTATGCTGGCTGCTTTTCCAAGGCTTTTCCAAGGAGGTGTAGACAGAGTCAATGGATGGGAGGCTGGTTTGCGTGATGGGTTGGGCTACATTCACAACTTTTTGTAGTTTCTTGCAATCTTTGTCAGAGAAGAAGCCATACCAAACTGTGATACAACCAGAAAGAATGCTTTCTATGGTGCATCTGTAAAAGTTGTTGAGCGTTATAGCGGACATGCCAAATTTCCTTAGTCTTCTGAGAAAGAAGAGGCGGTGGTGAGCTTTCTTAACTAAAGCGTCAGCATGGAGGGACCAGGACAGGTTGTTGGTGATCTGGGCACCTAAAAACACGAAGCTCTTGACAACAATGTTGGCAAGGTCGATTGATGGATGAACAGAGACCCAGGGCACCTCTTCTTCCGATCTGTGCCGTGGGATCTGTTCCAACCACACGAGTGGGAAGATGAGGCCTTGATGGGCGGCACGGTGGCACAGTGGTTAGCACCGCTGCCTCCCAGTGCCAGGGACCCGGGTTCGATTCCCGGCTTGGGTCACTGTCTGTGTGGGGTTTGCACATTCTCCCCGCGGGTTTCCTCCGGGTGCTCCGGTTTCCTCCCACTCGTCCGAAAGACGTGCTAGTTAGGCGGATTGGCCGTGCTAAATTGCCAATAGTGTCAGGGGGACTATCTACGGTAAATGTATAGGGTTATGGGAATGGGGCCTGGATGGGATTGTGGTGCAGACTCAATGGGCCAAATGGTCTCCTTCTGCGCTGGAAGGGATTCTATGATTAACGTCTCAATCGAAAGCTAGCACCTTACTACCTCTGCATCCCATCAACTTTTTCCTTCGCCCTGGATTGGGACGTGAACCCATTAACTTCTGATTTGGAGATGGGAGTCTTGCAGACTGAAGGAGAGACGCCACGCGGTTAAACGGAGCAGGAGAGTTGCTCAGTCAGTCTGGAGAGCTCAGTGCCGGCCTGGGTAACATTCGCCAGTGAGTCCAGAAGACCACCTTCCTTGTCTCTCTCAATCCCGGGGCGGTGGGAGGGGTCTCTGTTCCAGACAAAACATGGAACATCCACAAGAATGACCCACGCTGCCGACTTAATGAGGTGTTGCACAACGGGGAGGACTGTTTTCTCGGCCGCACCAGAGATTCAGATAACATCGTAAATCACCAAAGCGTCCCTCTCGCAGTTGACGATAATCCTGCGATTCGATTACAGCTTTCAACCCTCTGCCTGGTAGCTGTCTCGAAAGTAATAAAAACTCCTCCGCATCTCAGGAGTAAGAGAGTAAAACTGCTGAGGCCTAATCGTGAGGAGGGCCACTTGGTGCCGAGGTGGGGTGTTGGGCTGGATGAGCAGTGGCGGGGGGTGGGGTGGGAGGGGGGGGGGGTGCGATGTCTGTGTGAGGGGATGTTGATTTGGATTCGTGCCCAATTGAACAAACACACGTGGTTCTTCCGGGTATTGTTGCTTCATTTTGCTCTTAGTTGTTGGGTTCACTGTCATGCAGCACTGTCCTTCTTGAAGCAAGTGAGCTTCTGAGGAACGAGGATGAGTTCTGGGGCAGCACGGCGGCACAGTGGTTAGCACTACTGCCCTACAGCACCAGGGATCCAGGTTTAATTCCGGCCTCGGGTCACTGACTGCGTGGAGATTGCATGTTCTCCCCATGTCTGCATGGGTTTTCTCCCTCACTCCAAAGATCCATAGATTAGGTGGATTGGCCATGCTAAATTGCCCCTTGGTGTCCAAACATGTGCCAGTTAAATGGATTGGCCACGCTAAATTGCCCCTTGGTGTCCAAACATGTGCCAGTTAGATGGATTGGCCACGCTAAATTGCCCCTTGGTGTCCAAACATGTGCCGGTTAGATGGATTGGCCATGCTGAATTGCCCCTTAATGTTCAAAGATGTGCCAGTTAGGGGGATTGGCCATGCTTAATTGCCTCTTAGTGTCAGGAGGACTACCGAGGGTAACTGCATGGGGTTGTGGCGATAGGGCCTGGGATTGTGATTGGCACAGACTCAAAGGGCTGAATGGCCTCCTTCTGCACTGTATGATTCTATGAAATTGCATCGTGGTGACCCCGAGATGTGTAGGTTAGGGGGATTAGCAGGGTAAATGTGTAGAGTTAAGGGCGTATGTTGTGCCTGGGTAAGATGCTCTGTGGGAACGTCAGCCAGACTAGATGGGCTGAGTGGCCTCCTTCTGCACTGTCGGGATTCCATGATTCTCTTGATGCCCGTGGTGCCACTGTTGCCGCGGTTTTGCCATTCCCGGTCGATTGCAGCGACACCAAAATTCTCATTCCCTTACCCTCCTAATCCGAGGACAAACCGCTCCCACCCTCCCCCACCCCTCCCGCCACCCATTCCCTGAAACATGCACCAGACTTTTGACCTTTCGCAATCTCGGAATTCCTGGAATTCTGTCTCCTGTATGTAATCCTCTATTCGCTTCACACCAGCATTGCCAGCCGTGCCTCAGCTGCCCAGGCTCAAAGCTCTGGAATGTTCTCTCTAAATCTCTCCGCCTCTCTCTCTCTCTCTCTCTCTCTCCTTCCTTAAGGCCTCACTCTTTGACCGAGATTTTGGTTACTTGCCTTCCTATTTTGCGAGGTGCCTCAGCGTCGCAGTTTCACTCATAATGCTCCTTGGGATGTCACCATAGCTTTAGCCCCTCTGATCACCTGTAGCTCAACTCCGAGTCCTCTCCTCGCCAACACAGAGTGCCCACTTCAGGCTCCAAGACTGAAGCACAATCATTCCAGCGCAGCGTCTAAGGAGTGTTGGGTTATTTAAGGACGGCACGGTGGCACAGTGGTTAGCACTGCTGCCTCACAGTGCCAGGGACCCGGGTTTGATTCCAGTCTGTGTGGAGTTTGCACAATTTCCCCGTGTCTGGGTGGGTGCTCCAGTTTCTTCCCACAGTTCAAAAGACGTGTCAGTTAGATGGAATGACCATGTAGGTGGATGTTAGGTGGATTGGCCATGCTAAATTGCCCCTTAGTGTCCAAAGATGTGCAGGTTAGGGTGATTGGCCATGCTAAATTGCCCCTTAGTGTCCAAAGATGTGCAGGTTAGGTGGATTGGCCATGCTAAATTGCCCCTTAGCATCCAAAGATGTGCAGGTTAGGTGGATTGGCCATGCTAAATTGTCCCTTAGTGTCCAAAGATGTGCAGGTTAGGTGGATTGGCCATGCTAAATTGCCCCTTAGTGTCCAAAGATGTGCAGGTTAGGTGGATTGGCCATGCTAAATTGCCCCTTAGTGTCCAAAGATGTGCAGGTTAGGTGGATTGGCCATGCTAAATTGCCCCTTAGTGTCCAAAGATGTGCAGGTTAGGTGGATTGGCCATGCTAAATTGCCCCTTAGCGTCCAAAGATGTGCAGGTTAGGTGGATTGGCCATGCTAAATTGCCCCTTAGTGTCCAAAGATGTGCAGGTTAGGGTGATTGGCCATGCTAAATTGCCCCTTAGTGTCCAAACATGTGCAGGTTAGGTGGATTGACCATGCTAAATTGCCCCTTAGTGTCCAAAGATGTGCAGGTTAGGTGGATTGGCCATGCTAAATTGCCCCTTAGTGTCCAAAGATGTGTAGGTTAGGTGGATTGGCCATGCTAAATTACCCCTTAGAGTTCAAAGATATGTAGGTTAGAACATAGAACATTACAGCGCAGTACAGGCCCTTCGGCCCTCGATGTTGTGCCGACCAGTGGAAACAATCTAATGACCCTCTAATCTAAACTATTCCCATGTTATCCATATGCCTATCCATTGACCATTTGAACGCCCTTAAAGTTGGCAAGTCCACAACTGCTGCAGGCAGGGCATTCCACGCCCTTACTACCCTCTGAGTAAAGAACCTACCTCTGACATCCGTCTAGGTTAGGTGGATTGGCCATGGTAAATTACCCCTTAGTGTCCAAAGATGTGTAGATTAGGTGGATTGGCCATGGTAAATTATCCCTTAGTGTCCAAAGACGTGTGGGTTAGGTGGATTGGTTATGCTAAATTTCCCCTTAGTGTCCAAAGATGTGTTGGTGAGGTGGATTGGCCATGGTAAACATTTGGGTTACGAAGATGGGGCAGCAGAGCGGGCCTGTCTAACACACTGTCAGGCTTGATGGGCCAAATGGCCTTTTCTGCACTGTTGGGATTCTATGATTCTGAGAAACGGAAGGATCTGGGTGTATGAATTATAAAAGGATATTTCGCAGAATCAGAAAGTGATTAGGAACGCAAATAGGATGTTGGTGTTTATTGCAAGGACAGTGGCATGTTTAAGCCGGGAAGTTTTATTACAGTGGTTCAGGGCATTGCTGAGATCTGTGTACAATTTTGGTCTCTTTATTCGCAAGAGGACATAACTGCATTAGTAACAGTTCAGAGAAAGTTCACTTGACTCATTCCTGGAATGAATGGCTCATGTTGTGAAGAAAGTTGAATGGTTTGGGCCTATACCCACTGGAGTTTAGAAGAATGAGAGATAATCGCTTCGAAACAAGATCTTGAGGTGATTGAGAGGGTGGACACTGAGGGGATGTTTCTGCTTGTGAGGGAGGTCAGAGACAGGGGACACGGTATAAAAATAAGATATGTAGGTTAGAGAGATTAGTCATGCTAAATTGCCCGCTAGTGTCAGATATGTGTACGTTAGGTGGATTGGCCATGCTAAATTGCCCCTTAGTGTCAAATATGTGTACGTTAGGTGGATTGGCCACGCTAAATTGCCCCTTAGTGTCAAATATGTGTACGTTAGGTGGATTGGCCACGCTAAATTGCCCCTTAGTGTCAAATATGTGTACGTTAGGTGGATTGGCCACGCTAAATTGCCCCTTAGTGTCAAATATGTGTACGTTAGGTGGATTGGCCACGCTAAATTGCCCCTTAGTGTCAAATATGTGTACGTTAGGTGGATTGGCCATGCTAAATTGCCCCCTCAGCGTTGCCACATGGAAGTTTTACAAATGTTTTCTCTCAAAAGGTCATTCAGTTGTGGAATCCTCCTCCCCAGGAAGCAGTGGTGAATTTATTTGAGATTGAGATTGACGCAGGAGTGAAGGATTATGGGGAAGCAGAGAGGAGAGTGGAGCTGGGACCACAACCAAAATCAGCCGTGATCTCCTTGAATGGTGGAGAAGGCTCGAAGGGCCCAATGGCCTACTCCTGCTCTTAATCATAATGTCCCTGTATAACAGAGGGGATTGCCTCTTTTACTGGGATTACTGACACTCGATGGTCCTAACTGGTTTCTAAATGAAGTGGTCAACACAAGTGATTTTCCCCTCATTGATTCACAGCATGTGTGCATCACTGACATGGTCAACATTCATTACCAATCTCTACCCTGCAGAAACTGGCAATAATCCACTATAGTCCCCGATTCCCATTTATCATCGAGATTCTGGAGGCTACTGTATTTTGGCCCTGGAGGGAGTGCAGAGGAGGTTTACTAGGCTGATACCGGAGTTGAGGGGATTGAGCTATGAGGAGAGGCTGAATAAACTAGGCTTGTACTCGTTAGAGTTTAGAAGAATGAGGGGAGATCTCATTGAGACGTATAAGATGATGAATGGGATGGATAGGATAGAGGTGGAGAGACTCTTCCCGCTCAAAAAAGACAGTAGGACTAGGGGGCACAGCCTCAAGATAAAGGGGAGGCGGTTTAGAACGGAGTTGAGGAGGAACTTCTTCACTCAAAGGGTGGTGAATCTCTGGAATTCTCTGCCCGTTGAAGTGGTGGAGGCTGCCTCGCTAAATATTTTTAAGAAGCGGGTTGATGGGTTTTTGATAAGAGAAGGGATTAAGGGTTATGGGGAGAGGGCGGGAAAGTGGAACTGAGCCACGACAGATCAGCCATGATCTTATTGAATGGCGGGGCAGGCTCGAAGGGCTAGATGGCCTACTCCTGCTCCTATTTCTTATGTTCTTATGTTCTTATGTATGGTTCAAATTGAGGTAGTTGATTTAATTTGATTTATTATGGTCACATGTATTAATATACCATGAAAAGTATTGTTTCTTGCGCTCTATACAGACAAAGCATGCCATTCATAGTGCAGACTGTAGTGTTACAGTCATAGCTAGGGTGTAGAGAAAGATCAACTTAATGCGAGGTAGGTCCATTCAAAAGTCTAATGGCAATGGGGAAAAAGCTGTTCTTGAGTGGGTTGGTACGTGACCTCAACCTTCTGTACCTTTTTCCCGAAGGAAGAAGGTGGAAGGGAGAATGTCTGGGGTGCCTTAATTATGCTGGCTGCTTTCCCAAAGCAACGGGAAGTGAAGACAGAGTCAATGGATGGGAGGCTGGTTTGCGTGATGGACTGGGCTACATTCACAACCTTTCTTGCAGTCTTGGGCAGAGCAGGAGCCCATACCGAGCTGCAATACAACCAGATAGGATGCTTACTATGGTGCATCTGTAAACGTTGGTGAAAGTTGTAGCTGACGTGCCAAATTTCCGTAGTCTTTTGGGAAATTAGAGGCATTTGTGGGCTTTCTTAGCTCGGCATGGGGGGGTATCCTGGATAAGTTGTTAGTGATCTGGATACCTGAAAATTTGAAGTTCTTAACCCTTTCTACTTCATCCCCGCTGATGTAGACAAGGGCATGTTCTCCAGTACGCTTCGATGACTATACCATTATATTCAAGAATCAGACAAGTGCAGGACAATGGGATTAGTCATGCCTTTCGTGGTTCACATTGTCAGTGATGGGCTGAAGGGCCTTTTCTGTGCAGTGTGGCTCTATATCTGGATCTGGATTGCCCCACCATCAGGGACATTCCTTGGAATTGTCACAGAGGGCTGTGGAGGCCAGGTCATTGAGTGTATTTAGGACAGAGATAGATAGGTTCTTGATTGGTAAGGGGATCAAAGGTTACGGGAAAAAAGCGATGGGGGGGGCGGGGTTGAGAAACATATCAGCCGCGGTTGAATGGCGGAGCAGAATCGAAGGGCAGAATGGCCTAATTCTGCTCCTGTATCTTATGATCTCCCCGTATCCCTGCACGCTTTCCCCCACCTTTTCAGAAAATGATCCAACGCTCTCGTGATCCAACCTCCCTCCACCACACTCTCGGGCAGCGCGTTCCAGATCCAAACAGCTCGCCGTGTGAGAAAGCTTTTCAGAATTTTCACCCCCCCCCAAATCCCCCGGGAAGCATCATTCATTAGAAAGCTCTAAGACTTAGCTCCGGAAGAGGCTGAGGATAGGGTGTATGTTCGTTTGATGTCGTGTGTTTGAGAACAATCCTTTCCCTTCAGCAACGTTTCCTGTTTGCAAAGGTGGAGTTTGTACATTAAGGAATATTTGGCCGGCGACTCCGGAAGAGAGGACAAAAGGAATTCCAGGCCGAAGGAAAGCCAAGATGTTTAGGCCCTTTCAGCGAGAACAATTGACTTTTAACTTCATATGGACCTTTAACACGAGGTTATACGACCATCATTAATCCTCTCACTGGCCCGGTGCAGATGGTTTATAAACAGTCCGTGAATAGGAATGCTTCTGTTAAGGTAATATTTGCTTTGGCAAGGCTTACGTCTCCATAAAACCTAATGGAAAGCCTCTAATTTATGGCAATAGCTTAGGCTAGGAATTCTTCATTAGAGATGCTATTCTTAGACACTGCGGTGTTAATGTGCCTTCTCGCTGTCTGCTTACACTGCCAGAGTTTCCTGTCTCTTATGATCTACTGGATGTCTGCTGTTTAAAGATGTGTAGGTTAGGTGGATTGGCCATGCTAGATTGCCCCTTAGTGTCCCAAAATGTGTAGGTTAGGTGGACAAGCCACGCTAAATTGCCCTTTAGTGTCCAAAGATATGTAGGTTAGAATCATACTCAATGAATCCTACAGTGCAGAAGGAGGCCATTCGGCCCACCCAGTTTGCACCGACCATAATCCCACCTAGGCCCTATCTTCATAACCCCATGCATTTACCCCAGCTAGTCCCCCTGACATTAAGGGGCAATTTAGCATGGCCAATCCACCTAACCCACACCGTTAGGTAGATTGGCCATACTAAATTGCCCCTTAATGTCCAAAGATGTGCAGATTAAGTGGATTGGCCGTACTAAATTGCCCCTTAATGTCCAAAAATGTGCAGATTAGGTGGATTGGCCATGCTAAATTGCCCCTTAGTGTCCAAAGATGTGTAGGTTAGGTGGATTGGCCATGCTAAATTGCCCCTTAGTGTCCAAAGATGTGTTGGTTAGGGTGGATTGGCCATGCTAAATTGCCCCTTAGTGTCCAAAGATGTGTTGGTTAGGTGGATTGGCCATGCTAAATTGCCCCTTAGTGTCCAAAGATGTGTTGGTTAGGGTGGATTGGCCATGCTAAATTGCCCCTTAGTGTCCAAAGATGTGTTGGTTAGGTGGATTGGCCATGGTAAATGTATGGGTTACAGAGATGGGGCAGCAGAGCAGGCCTAGTTCACTTGTCAGGGAATCAGTGCAGGCTTGATGGGCCAAAAGGCCTCTTCAGCACTGTCAGGATTCTATGATTCCGAGAAACAGAAGGATCTGGGTGTATGAATCATAAAAAACGTTGCGCAGAATCAGAAAGTGATTAGGAACGCAAATAGGATGTTGGTGTTTATTGCATGGAAAGTGGGATGTTTCAGTCAGGAAGTTTTGTTATAGTGGTACAGAGCATTGCTAAACTGCCCCAAAGTGTTCAAAGATGTGCAGGTTGGGTGGATTGGCCGTGCTAAATTGTCCCTTAGTGTCCAAAGACGTGCAGGTTGGCAGGATTGGCCATGCTAAATTGACCTTTAGTGACCCTAGATGCGTAGGTTAGATTGATTAGCCATGGTAAATGTGTGCAGTTATGTGGATAGGACGGGGGGAAGAGGACCTTGGTAGGATGCTCTGTCAAAGGATCAGTGCATACTCACTGGGCTGAATGGCCTCCTTCTGCACTGTAGGGATTCTATGGTCTCTCAGGGAATCAAGGATTGTGGGAAGCCCAAGATCAGTGGCGATCAATGAATCCCTACAGCTCAGAAGTGGGGCCATTTGGCCCATCGAGCCTGCACTGGCAACAATCCCATGCAAGCCCTATCCCCGTAACCCCACGTATTTACACCGCTATCTCCCTGACACTAAGGGGCAATTTAGCATGGCCAATCCACCCTAACCTACACATCTTTGGACACTAAGGGACAATTTAGCATGGCCACTCCACCCTAACCTACACATCTTTGGACACTAAGGGGCAATTTAGCATGGACAATCCACCTAGCCTGCACATCTTTGGATCAATTTGAATGATGGACCATTACGTTAAGGGTTGTATGTTTTACAGTTCTTTGTGTTCAAGTACTCCAGGAACCAATGCGTATAAAATTGGTGTCCTATTGTGAGCTGTTTTGCATTGTAGATTCACGCCCCGAGGTAATTTTTCAGACCTGTATTGAATAACTTAAACAATATTTTATGTTTTGAGAACTGTCATTGGAGTTCAGGAAAGGTTCACTTGGTTGATTCCTGGGATGAAGGGGTTGTTTTAAGTTATTTCCTCTGACAGAACTTGAAGTTTATTTATTAGTCTCACAAGTTACATTAACACTGCAATGAAGTCACGGTAAATGTGTGGAGTTACGTGGACAGGACAGAGGAGAGGATTTGGGTAGAGTGCTCTGTCAGAGAGTCAGCGCACACTCGAAGGGGAATTTCACGGTAACTTCATTGCAGTGTTAATGTAAGCTTTACTTGTGACTAATAAATAAAAACTTTACTGTGAAAATCCCCTAGTTGCCGCACTCTGGCTCTTGTATGCTGACTGAGAATTTAGCACGGGGCGAATGTGCCTAACGTTTCGGACTGTGAGAGGAGACCGGAGCACCCAGAGGAAACCCACGCACACACGGGGAGAACGTGCAGTCTCCACACAGACATTGACCCAAGCTAGGAATCGAACCCAGGACACTGGTGCTGTGAGGCAGCAGTGCTAACCACTGTGCAAGTGTGAACTGTCCCCCACAAGGGTTGCGTACATCATATAGAATCAGGAGGCTGGAATTGGGGGGGGGGTAGGAGATAGGGGAAGGGGGCATGGCAGGGATGGGGGGAGGGGATGGGGGGTTGGGGTAGGGGGGCTGGGGATGGGGTCATGGCAGGGATGGGGGGAGGGGATGGGGGAGTTGGGGTAGGGGGGCTGG
Organism: Carcharhinus amblyrhynchos; assembly: GCF_965287045.1. Taxonomy (NCBI): domain Eukaryota; kingdom Metazoa; phylum Chordata; class Chondrichthyes; order Carcharhiniformes; family Carcharhinidae; genus Carcharhinus; species Carcharhinus amblyrhynchos. The sequence goes on along the minus strand of NC_137358.1, from coordinate 9,566,285 downwards.
GGATGGGGGAGGGGGACATGGCAGGGATGGGGGGAGGGGATGGGGGGTTTGGGGTGGGGGTTCTGGGGATGGGGGAGGGGGACATGGCAGGGATGGGGGGAGGGGATGGGGGGTTTGGGGTGGGGGTTCTGGGGATGGGGGAGGGGGACATGGCAGGGATGGGGGGAGGGGATGGGGATTGGGTGGGGGGGCTGGGGATGGGGGAGGGGGACATGGCAGGGATGGGGGGAGGGGATGGGGGTTGGGGTGGGGGTTCTGGGGATGGGGGAAGGGGACATGGCAGGGATGGGGGGAGGGGATGGGGGGGTTGGGGTAGCGGGGCTGGGGATGGGGGAGGGGGACATGGCAGGGATGGGGGGAGGGGATGGGGGTTGGGGTGGGGGTTCTGGGGATGGGGGAAGGGGACATGGCAAGGATGGGGGGAGGGGATGGGGGGGTTGGGGTAGCGGGGCTGGGGGTGGGGGAGGGGACATGGCAGGGATGGGGGGAGGAGATGGGGGGTGGGGTGGGGGTTCTGGGGATGGGGGAAGGGGACATGGCAGGGATGGGGGGAGGGGGTAGGGGGGCTGGGGATGGGGGAGGGGGCATGGCAGGGATGGGGGGAGGGGATGGGGGGGTTGGGGTAGGGGGGGCTGGGGATGGGGGAAGGGGACATGGCAGGGATGGGGGGAGGGGATGGGGGGTGGGGTGGGGGGCTAGGGATGGGGGAGGGGGACATGGCAGGGATGGGGGGAGGGGATGGGGGTTGGGGTGGGGGTTCTGGGGATGGGGGAGGGGGACATGGCAGGGATGGGGGGTTGGGGTAGGGGGGCTGGGGATGGGGGAGGGGGCATGGCAGGGATGGGGGGAGGGGATGGGGGGGTTGGGGTAGGGGGGGCTGGGGATGGGGGAAGGGGACATGGCAGGGATGGGGGGAGGGGATGGGGGGGTGGGGTGGGGGGCTAGGGATGGGGGAGGGGGACATGGCAGGGATGGGGGGAGGGGATGGGGGTTGGGGTGGGGGTTCTGGGGATGGGGGAGGGGGACATGGCAGGGATGGGGGGAGGGGATGGGGGTTGGGGTGGGGGTTCTGGGGATGGGGGGAGGGGATATTGGGTGTGATGCGGGGGGCGGGTGTGGTCACCGTCGACAGGACCAGAAGACCCCGCGAGCGGGTGCAGCTGGTAAACCCTTCCCAGTGAAGAACTCAGGCTGAGGTGACCTCTCAGCGTCTGCTCAGAGAAACGTTTGGGTGTGAATCGAAACGTTGGGAGTGTCCCCACCCCAGTGCTCCCCGAACGTTCGGAGGACCCTTGCATCGTAAACCTTCAAGCTAAAGTCTAGGTGCTAATCCCCCCTGGCTCTGAATGGGCCGAGTGGCCTCCTTCTGCACCGTGGGGATTCGATAATCTTTCAGGGAATCGGGAGCGGGTGGGAAGCTGGAGTTGCAGCCTAAGGACAACCACAACCATGGAATCATAAAATCTCTACAGTGCAGAAGGGGGCCATTCGGCCCATCAGGATCTGTGGCTCCTGACCCACACCCCAGGGTCCTTCACTAACCTTCTTCCACATCCAAAATGGTATTTCTCAGTGGAATCGCCTCACACTCTCTTCCCTTTACCCCCACCTACCCCCCCCCCCCCCCCCCCGACCCCCCTGCCTCACACCCTCAAAGATTAGCCAGTCACGGACAGGGTGTAGTCAGTTCATAGCTCATTTTCGGAGCGGCAGTTTGTCCGCACAAATCCACTTTTTATCCCTTTTCCGCACCCGCCTGGCTCACAGCATCAAACGGGAAACAGGAAGCGGCCTCCGCTCAGGGAACAATAGATCATCTATCTCAACGGAGGAGCCTCCACACTGCTCTCCCTGTGAACAGGCCGTGAAATGTAGTGCCTGGAGTCTTGGCAAGGAAGTAGCACTGCCCAGAAGGAAAAATCAGTAAGAACTGGGAAGTAAGAGTACTGGGTCAAACTGGTCTCCTGCACCTCGAAATGGAATGAAACAGCTTCCTTCGTCTAGTACGGAGTCAAGTTACTTGAGCTCGTTGTTGGAGCTGGGTTTATCCAGGGAAATGGAGGATATTCTGTCAGACTCCTGACTCGTGCCTTGTAGATGATAGAGGACAGCACAGTGGGTTAGCACTGCTGCCTCACAGTGCCAGGGATCCAGGTTCGATTCCGGCTTCAGGTCACTGTCTGTGCGGAGTCTGCACCTTCTCCCTGCTTCTGTGTGGGTTTCCTCGGGGTGTTCCAGTTTCCTCCCACAGTCCCAAGATGGGCAGATTAGGTGGCTAGGCCACATTAAATTGTCCCTAATTGTCCCAAGATGGGCAGTTTAGATGAGTTGGCCATGCTAAATTGTCCCTTAGCATCCAAAGATGTGTTTGTTAGGCAGATTGTCCATTCTAAGTTGACCCTTAATGTACAAAGATGTGTAGGTTAGGCAGGTTGTCTGTGCTGAATTGCCCCTTAGTGTCCAGTGATGTGTAGGTTAGGTGGATTGGCCATGCTAAATTGCCCCTTAGTGTCCAGTGATGTGTAGGTTAGGTGGATTGGCCATGCTAAATTGCCCGTCCAAAGTGTTATAGATTAGATGGATTGGCCAAGCTAAATGTGTGGGATTATGGAAATGAAATACTCTGTTAGAGTCTTCGTGCAGTCTTAATGGGCCGAATGGCCTCCTTCTCCCCTATCAGGGTGGTATAATTCTGTGAGACGCTCTGGGGTATCAGGGGTTGGTCCATTGACAGCGAAATGCCCGGCCTCTGGTCTGGCCTGGAGGAGTGACTGTTCGATCATGGGAATGTTTCCAGCATGACCTGCCTGGACTAGTGTCGCTGCAACGTTTCTCGAGATACTCGACATTACCCAGCCCAGAGCTGCCCACCCGCCCAGCGTGCCAACCATCATCTGCATCCACACCGTGGTACAAGGTGTGTATACCATCTACGCTGCAGCGAGTCACCAAGGCTCCTTCAACAGCACCTTCCAAACCCGCCACCCCCACCATCTAGGATAAGGGGCAGAGAATGCATTGGGGTTACCACCACCCTGAACACACACACACACACACACACACACACACGGCACGATTTACTGTCATCACGGGCGAGAAAAGCAGAGGCCAGCATGGCCATTCCCACCATCCCTTTAGACAGTTTGGCAAATGAAAGGGGGCGGGTCCCAGGACATTATGTTGACGCACAGTGCAGTCCCCATGGGGATGAATGGGAAGTGAAGGCCGCTCCCCCCTCCCCCCTCACTCCACTCCACGCCAGCCTTCATCCCCACAGTAATCCCACCCCCTCCCTTCCCACAACAGAAACCACCTTCATGGAACATTCCCTTGCCCCACCGTCACCCCCGCCCTCCCAGAGTCACTACCCCGGCATATACCTCAGAACTCCGCCCTCATCACACCCCACACCCAACACTCCCCCAATCATCATGGCCCCCTGCTCTTGGAACCTTCCCCTGGCAACGTCCCTTGGCACTGCCCCAGCGGTAGAAGCAGGGAAGTTGTTTCCACTGGCGGGTGAAACCAGAACTAGGGGGCATGGCCTCAAAATAAGGGGGAGCAGATTTAGGACTGAGTTGAGGAGGAACTTCTTCACCCAAAGGGTTGTGAATCTGTGGAGTTCCCTGCCCAGTTGAGGCTCCCTCATTGAGTGTTTTCAAGGCAAGGATAGATAGATTTTTGAACAGTAAAGGAATTAAGGATTATGGTGAGTGGGTGGGTAAGTGGAGCTGAGTCCATGAAAAGATCAGCCATGATCTTATTGAATGGTGGAGCAGGCTCAAGGGGCCAGATGGCCTACTCCTGCTCCTATTTCTTATGTTCTTACCACCATTCCCTGGCATTGTCCCCTGGTACTGTCCCCTGGATCTGCCCTTTGGTGTAGGATAGAGGGGTTAGCGGGGTAAATTTGTGGGGTTACGGGGATAAGGCCTAGGTAGGGTTGCTGTCAGTGCAGCCTCGATGGGCCGAATGGCCTCCTTCTTCACTGTAGGGTTGATTCTATGATAAAATGGCTTAGACTTGGGTTGGGGGGAGGGGACGAGTAGGGGAAGGCTGGTGGGGGTGGGGGGGGAAGTGGGGTGGGTTTAAGACCGATGCTTTGTACTTTCAGGCGCAGATATTTGATCGTGAACAGGCCTTGATAATTGAGTCTCCCTCGCTGCAGAAGAAAGGCGCTTCACCCGTGACCCTGTAAACACATACCACATGTCGGTCTGTAGACAGATGGAACAGTAATGTTGGTCGGGTGGGGGGGCAGGGGGCGGACGGGGGAATAGAGATCCCACAACTAATCACACTCAGCCCATTCCCTGGAGTTGCAGTGGGGGTACGGTGGGGGGGGGGAGTTGGAGATTAGAACTTGACGGCGGGGGTTCTTATTGAAACTTACAGGATATGGTGAGGCCTGGATAGAGTGGGAATGGAGAGGATGTTTCCACCAGTCGGAAAAACTAGAACCAGAGGGCACAACCTCAGGGTTAAAGGGACGATCCTTTAAAACAGAGATGAGGAGGAATTTCTTCAGCCAGAGAGTGGGGAATCTGCGGAACTCTTTGCCGCAGAAGGCTGTGGAGGCCGGGTCACTGAGTGTCTTTAAGACAGAGATAGATAAGTTCTTGATTTAATAAGGGGATCAGGGGTTATGGGGAAAAGGCAGGAGAATGGGGAGGAGAAAAATATCAGCCATGATTGAATGGCGGAACAGACTCAATGGACTGAATGGCCTCATTCTGCTCCTCCATCTTATGGTTTAATGGGATGAGCTCTTGTATCAATTGTTATTGTAGAATTATGTGGAACAATTGAGTTTTTCAATGCAGGAACCAGCATTCGGCAGGGTGGCACAGTGGTTGGCACTGCTGCCTCACAGTGCTAGGGACCCGGGTTCAGTTCCCAGCTTGGGTCACTGCATGTGTGGAGTTTGCACATTCTCCCCACGTCTGCGTGGGTTGTCTCCGGTTTCCTCTCACTGTCCAAAGAGTTAGGGGTATTGGCCATGCTAAATTGCCCCTTAGTGTCAGGGGGACTTAGCAGGGTAAATATATGGGGTTAAGGGAATAAATAGAACCTGGATGGGGTTATTGTGAGTACAGTCTTGATGGGCCGAATGATCTCCTGCTGTACCGGAGATCATAGAACCCTACAGTGCAGAAAGAGGCCCTTCGGCCCATCGAGTCTGCACCAAACACAGGCCTCCGTATGCCTACATATCATACCCACTAATCCCTCTAACCTACGCATCCCTGGACACGAAGGGGCAATTTTAAGCACGGCCAATCAACCTAACCTGCACATCTTTGGACTGTGGGAAGAAACCGGAGCACCCTAAGGAAACCCACGCAGACACAAGGAGAAGGTGCAAACTCCACATGGACAGTGACCTGAGCTGGGAATCGAACCCAGGACCCTGGAGCTGTGAAGCAGCAGTGCTAACCACTGTGCTACCGTGCCGCCCCGTAGGGAGTCTATGTTTAGCGATTGGACCTGAATAATCTAAACCGGTATTTCATTTATCATCCATTTACCCCATAGGAAAAGAAAACAGTTCCGACCGTATTCTTAACTTCCCCGTTGTTCCATTTTAAGATACACAAGAGCTGTTTAGACTACTTAACATTTATTTATCAGTGTCACAAATAAGGCTTACATTAACAGTACAATGAAGTTACTGTGAAAATCCCCTAGTCACCACACTCTGGTGCCTGTTCGGGTGCTCTGAGGGAGAATTTAACGTGGCCAATCCACCTAACCAGCACGTCTTTCAGAACCCGGAGGAAACCCACACAGACTCAGGGAGAATGTGCAGACTCCGTACAGTCACCCAAGTTGGGAATCGAACCCGGATCCCTGGTGCTGTGAGGTAGCAGTGCTAACCACTGTGCTACCGTGCCGCCGAATGACAATGACGTTTTAAAGTATACAAGGCCATATTGGACCAGTGCTCTTATTCCACAACCACCTCCAGCCAGAAGGACAAGGGCAGCAGATAAATGGGAACACCACAATCTGCAAGTTCCCCTCGAAGTCCCTCCCCATCCTGACTTGGAAATATATCACCGTTCCTTCAGAGTCGCTGGGTCAAAATCCTGGAATTCCCTCCTTAACGGCATTGTGGGTCGACCCCCACAGCACGGGGACTGCAGAGATTCGAGAAGGCAGCTCACCGCCACCTTCTCAAAGGGGGCAACTAGGGATGGGCAATAAATACTGGCCCAGCCAGCGACACCCAGGGCCCACTAATGAATAAAACGAAGGTGTCCAGAGGGGCAATTGTTTCCACACAGAGGGTGGTGAGTGCCTGGAACGAGCTGCCAGAGGTAGTAGTAGAGGTGGGTACAATTTTGTCTTTTAAAAAGCACTTAGGCGGTTACATGGCATAAGGGGAATGTGGGCCAAATGTGGGCAATTGGGACTAGCTTCAGGGTTTAAAAAAACAAGGGGCGGAATGGACAAGTCGGGCCGAAGGGCCTGTTTCCCTGCTGTAAACTTCTATGACTCTAATTTCCTTGGTTTTTTTTTAACTGGTGTTCCATTTTAAAGTGCACAAGACCAGTTCAGGCCAGCGCTCTTCCCGATTTTAGTTCTTATTTTCTTTCGAGTGATTCCCTGACTCTTATTCCTTCTGTCCCCACATCCTGAAACGTTTAACTGGGTACGGCTCCGGTGAGCAATTAAAATGACGGAGGTAATTGACGGGTCAGTCAGCTTGTGAGGCTGCCTCCCCGAGACCGCATCCGGCCTGGCTGATCGCGGGCACAGACTGTCTCGTCGGGAGAGCTGCCTGCGAGTCGCTTCAGCGAGGTTCGGGACAAAGGGTGGGAATGGGCTTCCTGGGAGCAATTTGTGACATTTCCAAGGAGCTGTGGCTCTATAAACAGAAACTGTGATTAACCAGGACTGTAAAATGAGCCCTGTCAAAAACTCTCTGGCTCTGCTGAAGCTCAGAGGCACTCCCTGGCAGGAGACGAGAAACAGCCTGCCAATTAACAGGCTGTCCCTGCCTCGTATGTAGCGTCCAAACGTTCTCTCTCTCTTTCTCTTCCTCCTTCTTAATGCAAAGGTAGGATTTATTTGATAGTAAATACCTGAAAGAGTCCCTAGAATCCCGACAGCACAGGAGGAGGCCATTCAGCCCATCGAGTCTCCACCGACTCTCCCAAAGAGCATCTTATCCATGACCAATCCCATTCTATCACCATAATCCCCACACATTTACCATGGCTAAAGTTCAGTGCATTGCCCATGCTAAATTGCCCCTTAGTGTCCAAAGATGTGCGGGTTAGGTGGATTGGCCATGCTAAATTGCCCCTTAGTGTCCAAAGATGTGCGGGTTAGGTGGATTGGCCATGCTAAATTGTCCCTTAGTGTCCAAAGATGTGCAGGTTAGGAGGATTGGCCATGTTAAATTGCCCCTTAGTGTCCAAAGATGTGCAGGTTAGGGGGATTGGCCATGTTAAATTGCCCCTTCATGTCCAAATATGTGTAGGTTAGATGGATTAGCCATGCTAACTTGCCCCTTAGTAGCTAAAGATGTATAGATTAGGTGGATTGGCCATGCTAAATTGCCCCTTCGTGTCCAAATATGTGTAGGTTAGATGGATTGGCCATGCTAACTTGCCCCTTAGTAGCTAAAGATGTATAGATTAGGTGGATTGGCCATGCTAAATTGCCCCTTAGTGTCCAAAGAAGTGCCTGTTAGATGGATTGGCCATGCTAAATTGCCCCTTAATGTCCAAAGATGTGCAGGTTAGGTGGATTGGCCATGCTAAACTGCCCCTTCGTGTCCAAATATGTGTAGGTTAGATGGATTGGCCATGCTAACTTGCCCCTTAGTAGCTAAAGATGTATAGATTAGGTGGATTGGCTATGCTAAATTGCCCCTTAGTGTCCAAATATGTGTAGGTTAGGATGGATTGGCCATGCTAAATTGCCCCTTAGTGTTAGGGGGATTAACAGGATTAATACATGGGGTTACGACGATAGGGCCTGGGTGGGATTGTTGTCAGTGCAGACTCAATGGGCCAAATGGCCTCCTTTTGGACAGAATAGCTTTCGGAGCAATGGGTCAAGCGCTGGCAGATTGGATTCGGTGTGAGTTTGGGCGGTTCTAACGTGTCAGTACAGACGCGATGGGCAGAAGGGCTTCTTCTGCACGATTCTACGATTCGGAAAAGGCCGGGATTTCAGATGGAGTGCTCCCAAAGAGCCTTGATACCCGCATTCCAAATCGATCCCTGGGATTGATATTGAAGATGATCTGGTTCAAATCAGTCAAATCCTTCATTTGGCTTTAATAGCCCTTTAAATTCACGTGTCGTTATTCTGAGGAAGGCTGCTGATTTCAGCAGAGGTAAACATGTCAGATCACGTACTTTTCCAAGAATGTTCAGCCAAGCTAATATTGCAAAACACCTTTTTATTTTGTGTGTGTGTGTCCAAAATCCCTACCTGCTCCACCCTTTGCTAGTTACCTTGTCACTCTGAACACCTTACTGGACTGCACGTCCAAAGACAGTGGGCATCCCCTGGCATCTCGCCCCCCCCCCCCCCCCCCCCCCCCCCCCCACACACACATGGAAGATTGGATATGGTGAGGAAGGGGTGAAGTTGACAGGGGAATCCCAGTCAAACCTACCTCCACCCAATCTGAGCCAACATCAGGCGCAGCCAGGCAGAGATCAGCTGTGTGATCTTCGATTAAGAGCCTTCCTTCCCGGCAGAGATCACAAGAGATCAGCTAGGTCACACCAAGCAACGCTTAAATTTTATTTATTCGTGTCGCGAGTCGGATTATATTAACACTGCAATGAAGTTACTGTGAAAAATCCCCCAGTGGCCACCCTCCGGCACCTGTTTGGGTACACTGAGGGAGATGGTCCCAATACACCTAACCAGCGCGTCATTGGAGTGTGGGAGGAAACCGGGGCACCTGGAGGAAACCCATGCAGACATGGGGAGAACGTGCAGATTCCGCACAGACAGTGACCCAATCGAACCCGGGTCCCTGGCGCTATGAAGCAGCAGTGCTAACCACTATGCCACTGTGCTGACCTAATGTAGCTGTTGCACAGTTCTATTTCACTCTTGTATACTTATCGCAACATTTCTTACAGACAGAATGTGCCTTGGCTGTTTTGCATCTCTGTGGGAGTGTCAAACATAAGTGAGAATGAGTTGGTGTACGCTTGTTTTGTGTTCTCTCAGACACGGGGCATTATAGAGTCCAGATACGAAAGAACGTAAAATAAAAACAGAAAATGAAAGTCAGGCAACACCTGGCCAGAGAGGACAACAGGAGAGTTAATGGACAGAGTTCTTTCCAACCCCACCCCCCCCCAACCGTGGCAAGTTTGGTCGTGGGTGCGGTGAGTCTGGCGCGTGCGGTGAATCTGGTGAGAACTGAAGAATCAGGAATCCGCCAGCATAAAATCCGGTTGGGATTTTCCCCGTGGCAGGTCAAAATTTAGGTTAGTGGAATAGTTTAGGTTAGTGGAATAGTTTAGGTTAGTGGGTCATTAGATTGGTTCCACTGGTCGGCGCAACATCGAGGGCCGAAGGGCCTGTACTGCGCTGTAATGTTCTATGTTTCTATGTTTCTATGTTAAAGGTGCATCATTCTTCCCTCTCAATTTGATTGAGTTCTTTGAAGGGGTAACCAAGAAGATAGATGAGGGCAGTGCAGTTGACCACCTAACACTGCTAATCCCCCTAACACTAAGGGGCAAATTTAGCACGGCTGATCTACTTAACCTACACATCTTTGGATCTAAGGGGCAATTTAGCATGGTCAATCCACCCAACCTGCACATCTTTGGACACTAAGGGACATCAGTACTTGGACTTCAGCAAGGCCTTTGATCAGGTATTGCATGGTAGGTTGTTGCTTAAGATTAAATCTCATGGGATCCAGGGTGAGGTAGCCAAATGGAAACAAAAATGACAGAAGCCAGAGGGTAGTTGTATTTCTCAAACTGGAGGCCTGTGACCAGCGGTGTGCCTCACGGATCAGTGCTGGGTCCACTATTATTTGTCATTTATATTAATGATTTGGATGAGAATTTAGGAGGCATCGTTAATAAGTTTGCAGATGACACAAAAATTGGTGGCATAGTGGACAAGTTATCTCCAATTGCAATTGGGTTCTTGATCAGTTCGGGCTGACGAATGGCAGATGGATTTTAATTTAGATAAATGCGAGGTGATACATTTTGGTAGCTCGAACTACGGCAGGACTTATTCAGTTAGGGGCAGGGTGTTGGGGAGAGTTACAGAACAAAAAGATCTAGGGGTACAGGTTCATAGCTCCTTGAAAGTGGAATGTTCGGCCAAGCTAATATTGGTGGACAGAGTGGTGAAGAAGGCATTCAACATGCTTGATTTCCTTGATCAGAACACTGAACACAAGAGTTGGGACATCTTGTTGAAGTTGTGCAAGACATTGGTAAGGCCACAGTTGGAATACTGTGTACAGTTCTGGTCACCCAGTTATAAAAAGGATACTATTAAACTAGAAAGAATGCTGGAGAGAGTTACTAGGATGCTACCGGGACTTGATGGTTTGAATTATGAGGAGAGGCTGGATAGATTGGGACTTTTTACTCAAGAATTTAGGGGGCTTAGGGGTGATCTTATAGAGGTCCGTAAAATAATGAGGGGGCGTAGATTTTATTCCCAAAGGTAGGGGAGTCTAAAGCTAGAGGGCGTAGGTTTAAGGTGAGAGGGGAGGGATGCACAAAAGGGTCCGGGGGCAATTTTTTTGCATAGAGGGTGCTGAGTGTCTGGAACAAGCTGCCAGAGGTAGTAGTAGAGGTGGGGTACACTTTTGTCTTTTAGACAGTTACATGGGTAAGATGGGTATAGAGGGATATGGGCCAAATGAGGGCATTTGGGTCTAGCTTAGTGGTTAAGAAAAAGGGTAGCATGGACAAGTTGGGCCGAAGGGCCTGTTTCCATGCTGTAAACCTCTATCACTCTCTGACTCACTGGCTGATGGCATCAACGCTTATTTGCATCTGATTCGCACTCCATGAATTCTCACTAAAAAAAGCTGAGTGTTGACATTCCGCCGGGCCTTCCAGTCCTGCCTCCTGCCAGCGGGGAAACCACATTAGCATCAAACCCCGACTGCTACGGAGTGGCGGGCACAGGGCAGCCCTCCGTTCGCCAGAGACTTCGAGGTGAGTACAACAACTCCCTGCCACAGTGCCGCGCTGCTCCCGGTGCGCCTTTCACCACTCTGCCAGGGCACACCGGTTCCTGCCCTCCATGCCAACTGGGCTTTCATGGACAGAAACTTGCCTTTTTTGTTTTCTCACTCACTCCATCCTTAAAGTTACAAAGCCAAAGCTCAGAACGGAGGGGGCAAACTCAAGTTAGCGGGGTGGCACAGTGGTTAGCGCTGCTGCCTCACAGCGCCAGGGACCTGGGTTCGATTCCCGATCCGGGTTCGATTCCCGGCTCGGGCTCACTGTCTGTGTGGAGTTTGCACGTTCTCCTCCGAGTGCTCCAGTTTCCTCCCACAGTCTGAAAAATGTGCTGGTTAGGGTGCATTGGCCGTGGCACATTCTCCCTCAGTGTACCCAAACAGGCACAGGAGTGTGGCGACCGGGGGAATTTCACAGTGACTTCATTGCAGTGTTAACGTAAGCCTACTTGTGACACTAACAAAATAAGCATTTAAAACTTTTACCTGTGTAGCGCGCAAGAAACGATACTTTTCCCTGTATCCCAATACATGCAACAATAATAAATCAAATCACCTCCCAGAGCAGCGATTCTGAAATAAGAAACAAGAAATGAATAAGACAACGACAATGTTGTTTTTATTATACCAGCATGTTGAGGAAGTTCAAAGATGTGTCTGAGCTGGCCTGCCAGTGTGTGGGTGTGTTAAAGAAGTGGGAAGGAAGGAGGCAGGGAGGGAGGACAAGGGAGAATCTCACACAACATTTACACTATCTGTCAACTCTAGTGACTTCCCCAGTGCTTCCCAGACCCGAAAGAGCCCCCCCAGTGCTTCCCAGATATGATCACCTGCATGGGTACAAACAGGATCGACTTTTCCCGATTTATTTCCCCCCTTATTATCCTCACATTTCTTAAAAAAACACGCCTTCTGCCAGAAGTGCATTTTGTTTTCAGCTGGGTTCCCCAAGTGGTGACCCACCCCTGCGTCACCCTAGCCAGTACGCATAGAATGCAAACAGCGTAGAAGGAGGCCATTCAGCCCATCGGGTCTGCACTGACAGCAATCTCACTCAGGTTCTATCCCCATAACCCAATGTATTTGCCCTAGCTAATCCCCCCCTTACACAAAGGGGTAATTTAGCATGGCCAATCTACTTAATCTGTACGTCTTTTGGACTGTGGGAGGAAACCGGAGCACCCAGAGGAAACCCACGCAGACACGGGGAGAATGTGCAAACTCCAATCAGCAATTTGGCAAGCAGTGTGCGCCGGTGAAGCTGGGCGCCGTTCTTCCTGGACGGAACTGGGAAGAGGCACTAGTATGGTGATCACCGGCGCAGACGATCATTTGTTTCCTCCCTGCCCCTCTCACCCAGGAGTTGGATTTCACACCCACATCCCTCTGGCTCGGAAGCCAAAGTGCTATTCGCCACTGGTCACCAATAATAACTAACTACATGTATGGGCGGCACAGTAGTACAGCGGTTGGCACTGCTGCCTCACAGTGCCAGGGAGCTGGGTTCAATTCCAACCTTGAGTCACCATTTGTGTGAAGTTTGCACATTCTCCCTGTGTCTGCATGGGTTTCCTCCAGGTGCTCCGGTTTCCTCCCACAGTCCAAAGATGTGCGAGTTAGGTTGATTGGCAATGCTAAATTGCACCTTCTTGTCCAAAAATGCAAGGTTAGGTGGATTGGCCATGCTAAATTGCTTCTTACTGTCCAAAGATGTGCAGGTTAGGTGGATTGGCCATGCTAAATTGCCTCTTAGTATCCCAAAGATGTGCAGGTTAGGTGGATTGGCAATGCTAAATTCCTCTTAGTATCCCAAAGATGTGCAGGTTAGGTGGATTGGCAATGCTAAATTCCTTTTAGTATCCCAAAGATGTGCAGGTTAGGTGGATTGGCAATGCTAAGTTGCCCCTCAGTGTCCCAAAGACATGTAGGTTTGGTGGATTGGCCATGCTAAATTGCCCCTTCTTGTCCAAAAATGCAAGGTTAAGTGGATTGGCAATGCTAAATTGCCCCCAAGTTTGCCAAAAATGTGTAGGCTGGGTGGATTGGCCATGCTAAATTGCTTCTTACTGTCCAAAGATGTGCAGCTTAGGTGAATTGGCCATGCTAAATTGCCCCTCAGTGTCCCAAAGACGTGTAGGTTAGGTGGATAGAGCCTGGGTATGATGTTGTGGTGGAGAATCTGTGCAGACTCGATGGGCCGAATGCCCTCTTCCTGCCCCGTTGCAGTACTGTGATTGTGTGACAGACATTCACAAGTGACAGTGAAGGGTTAAGATCCACCCTGATCCTGGTTGGGTAGAAGTGCTGCCCATCAAGCTTTGATGTGATGTTCCCTCCCCTCCCTGGGCTCGCTAGTTCAGTAAACGTCAAATCGGGAAAGGAGAGGGATCTCGGAAAGAGGGGGGAAAGTAGAATTGGAGACTGGCAGGGAGACAGAGGACAGCAACACTGCAAACTTTTTGCAACAGTTTGCCGGAGTTAAAACCAAGCAATGCCGGATTTGGAGGTAAGGAAAATACTCATCACAGAATAAAAATTATTTTGTGAAATATTTTTGTGCTAACAGTTTGCTGTTTGCCCAGGGTGAAACATCGAGCGGAGTTTTAAAACATGCTTGAGGTATTTAAAAGAAGTTTTTGAAAGTTGTTTAAAAGTTTGTTTTATGCTATATTTGAAAACAGGAAATTTTGCAATGTTGTGGCAATAATTCAGAGGTGTTTGATCAGAAACAGATACAATCATTGTCCTTCCAACAACTGCGCTATTTCTCAGCAATCGATGTATTAAAAGCAGCTTTTTAAACCTCCCTGAAATGAAACAGAGAGTCTGCAATCTGGTGAAATATGAATTCAGTGTAATTTCTGATATCTGAAAATTCAGATTGTAATCCATTTCCATATTGTTCTTGGGAGCAAATTCCTACAGTCAGGAAAACTAGCCTGGCACCCCCACATCGGAGCGGATGCTGCAAATTAAACCGACCTGTTCGTTCAAACATCTCAATTTCATTCAGTTCCAACTCTTCCTGTCTTTAAAACATTTTGTCCCTCCCTTCCCCCCCCCCTTAAAACTTCTAAGCAAAAACTGGAAATGATTTGCCTTTGTGTTTTCTTTTTGCGTCCCTCCAACAAGGGCTGACCACAATCTGCGATTCAGAAATGAATGGATGCTTTTAAACACAAACTTCTTAACTTTTCAGACTCATTACTTTTATTTTTTACGCCCTCCCTCGCGGTGATAAACGGGTGCCCCCCTCTTCGAAACGACCGTCGTTGTTTGATGGTCCCTTTCTGTATAAAATTGTTTCATATGTCCCGGCCGCACCATTATGCTCAGTGACAGTTTTTTTTCTCTAAAGATCAGTTTGTTCTATTTGCTTTGAGCTGGAAGAGCAAATTCTTCATGACAGCCTGTTTTGTTTTTGAGGGGGAAGGGAGAGAGTTTGTTACATTGTCATTTGGAAAGTATTAACTCTCCTTTTGGACTGGATTAACCAATAGCTGTTGGTGATTTTTGCGAAGGGTTTGCTTAATCCGCACTTCACAGCCCCTGGTGTAATTTTGTCATTCGTACAGAGGACCTGAGCCTCGCTGGCTAGGCCCAGCATTCATTGCCCATCCCTAATTGCCCCTTGGGAAGGTGGTGGTGAGCCTTGAACCGTTGAAGTCCCTGGTGTGTAGGCACACCCACCGCGCTGTTAGGGAACGAGTTCCAGGATTTTGACCCAGCCACAGTGAATTATGGAATCCATACAGAGCAGAAGGAAGCCATTCGGTCCATTGAGTCTATACCTACTCTCCGCCACAGCATTGCACCCAGGCCCTATCTGCATAATCACAAGTAGTTGCCCCACTAATCCCCCTAATCTACATATCTTGGGACATTAAGGGGCAATTTAGCATAGTTAATCCACCTAACCTACATATCTTTGGACACTAAAGTGGCAATTTGGCATGGCCAATCCATACAACCTATATATCTTGGAACATTAAGGGGCAATTTAACATGGCCAATCCCCCTAACCTACACATCTTTGGAGCAAGGGAGGAAATCGGAGCACTTGGAGGAAACCCATGCAGACATGGGGTGAACTGGCAAAACTACAAGCAGTCGCCCAACTAGGGTCCCTGGCACTGTGAGATGACAGTGCTAACCACTGTTAGCAATATAGTTCCAATTATCACTAATAACCCTCTACAATTAGATTTGAGCCTAATTGGCAGATGCAAGTGTTAATGATGGCTCAAATGGTATCTGGCCTCTCGTACAGATAGTTGAGTGTTCTATTCCCATTCCAGAGGCTTGCATGTGTCTAGATAGAGTGACACTCCAGTGCAGTGCCGAGGGAGTGCTGCACTGTCAAAGGTGTCCAGCGTACAAAAAGGTGAGACGTGGAAAGGAGACCCTTCCCTGCTCTGGATGGAATTTCTTGTAGTGGCGTTTTGGAGCAGAGTGTTCTCACTCCTGCCTCGTCCAGGCCAATGTGTTTGTCCCATCGATCGACGTTATTAAAATTATTGTCACGTTTGCTGGATGTGGGATCTTGCTGTGCACAAATGGGCTGCCGTGCTTCCTTGCAATGCAGCCGTGACTGCAATGCATTGGCTGCAAAGTGGATTGGCATGTTAATGTGCTACATAAGTGCAAGTCATTCAGAAATAATCCTTAAAGCTTGAATGCCGCGAGAATTGCGTTCACTTATTTTCGCACAGGCAAATGATGATTACTTGCTGAGCTGTTTTTAATTTCTTCACCAGACGTGGGCCTCGCTGGCTAGGCCAACACTTATTGCCCCATCCCTAGTTGTCCTTTGAGAAGGTGGCGGTGAACCCCGCTGCAGTCCCTGAGGTGTAGGTACACCCACAGCGCTGTTAGGGAGGGAGTTCCAGTATTTTGACCCAACCACATTGAAGGAACGGTCAATATATTTCCAACTCAGGACGTAGTGGGGCTTGGAGAGGAACCTCCCAGTGGTGGTGTCCCCGTGTCCCTACTGTTCTTGTCCTTCTAGATGGTTGAGGTCTTGGGTTTGGAGCCTTGGTGAGTTGCTGCGGTGATCTTAAAGATGCCATTGTGTGTTGGTGGTGGAGGGAATGAATTTTAAGATGGATGCCAAGCATCCTAGAAATCATGGAAACCCTACAGTACAGAGAGACGCCATTCAGCCCATCGAGTCTGCACTGACCACAATCCCACCTAGGCCCTACTCCCATATCCCTACATATTTTACCCACTAATCCCTCTAACATCCCAGGACACTAAGGGGAATTTTAAGCATGGCCAATCAACCTAACCCGCACATCTTTGGACTGTGGGAGGAAACCGGAGCATCCGGAGGAAACCCACGCAGACACGGGGAGAATGTGCAAACTCCACACAGACAGTGACCCAAGCCGGAAATCGAACCCAGGTCCCTGGAGCTGTGAAACAGCAGTGCTAACCACTGTGCCGCCCATGTCCTGGATGGCGTTGAGCTTCTTGAGTGTTGTTGGAGCTGCACCCATCCAGGCAAATGAAGAGTATTCCATCACACTCCTGACTTGTAGATGGTGGACTGGCTTTGGGGAGTCAGGAGGTGAGTTACACACTGCACGATTCCTAGCCTCTGACCTGTCCTTGTAGCCACTCTCCACTTGTCTGGATGGGGACAGCCCCAACAACACTCAAGAAGCTCGACACCAACTAGGACAAAGCAGCCCCGCTTGATTGCTACCCCTTCCACAAACACTCGATCCCCCCACCACTGATGAATTGTGACAGTAGTGTGCACCATCTACAAGATGCACCACAGGATCTTACTCAGGTTCCTTAGGCAGCACCTTCCAAACCCACATCCACTTCCATCTAGAAGGACGAGGGCAGCAGATACACGGGAAACACCATCAGTTGCAAGTTCCCCTCCAAGCCACTCACCATCCTGACTTGGGAATATAATCGGTCGTTCCTTTGCTGTCACTGGGTCAAAACTCTGCAATTCCCTCCCTAACAGCGCGGTGGGAGTAGCTACACCTCAGGGACTGCAGCGGCTCAAGGAGGCGGCTCACCACCACCTTCTCAAGGGGCAATTAGGGATGGATAATAAATGTTGGTTTAGCCAGCCGTGCCCATGTCCCATAAATGAATTGAAAAAGACATGCCTGGACCCCACCCATCTATCAGTGCATGGTGAGAATTAATGATTGTGGTTCCATTGTTGTAGGTTTCTAATGTAGTGATCAGTAAGTTAATTCAAAGTGAAAGGTGGTTAGTTCTGGACAAGTGTTATGTACAATGTACAAAATGATGAACTCCAGACAGGAGACTGATGTTCAGAGTCTGAGTGTGAGGACTTGTGTCTGTTGGAGACATGAATGAAATAGGGGTTTACATTCTGCGTACTGGATGTCAGTGAGACTCACTGTCTGCGCCGTGTTAGGGAGTTTTAATTCTTCTGTTTAAGTTTATTAGTGTCACAATTAGACTTGCGTTAACACTGCAATGAAGTCACTATGAAAATCCCCTAGCCGTCACACTCCAGCACCTGTTCGGGTGTCACTGAGGGAGAATTTAGCCTGGCCAATGTAGCCTAACCAGCACGTCTTTCAGACTGTGGGAGGAAGCTGAAGCACCCAGAGGAAACCCATGCAGTCATGGGAAGAATGTGCAGACTCTGCACAGTCAGTGACCCACGCCAGGATTTAAACCCAGGTTCCTGGCACTGTGAGGCAGCTGTGCTAACCACTGCGCCACCCATTCATTTGTGGGGTGTGGATGTCGCTAGCTGACCAACACTTATTGCCCATCCTTAGTCGCCTTGAACTGAGTGATTTGCTAGGCCATTTTGATTTGATTTATTATTGTCACGTGTATTAACATACAGTGAAAAGTATTGTTTCTTGCGCACTATACAGGCAAAGCATACCGTTCATAAGTAAGGAAAGGAGAGAGTGCACGATGTAGTGTTACAGTCATAGCGAGGGTGTAGAGAAAGATCAACTTAATGCAAGGTAGGTCCATTCAAAATTCTGACAGCAGCAGGGAAGAAGCTGTTCTTGAGTCGGTTGGTACGTGACCTCAGAGTTTTGTATCATTTCCTGACGGAAGAAGGTGGAAGAGAGGATGTCCGGGGTGCGTGGGGTCCTTGATTATGATGGCTGCTTTCCCAAGGCAGGGGGAAGTGTGGACAGAGTCAGTGGATGGGAGGCTGGTTTGTGTGATGGATTGGGCTACATTTCAGAGGGCATTTGAGAGTCAACCACATTGCCGTGGCTTTGGAGTTGCATGTAGGCCAGACTGGGTAAGAAAGGCAGATTTCCTTCCCTAAAGGGGCATTGGTAAACCAGTTGGGTTTTACAACAATTAATAATAGTTTCATGGACGTCAGTAGATTCCTACGAATTGAATTTTTATTGAATTTTAATTCCACCATCTGCCGTGGCGGGATTCGAACCCAGGTCCCCAGAACATTAGCTGAGTTTCTGGATTAATAGTCTAGTGATAACACCATGTGGAGGATTAGTTTGCTGCATTACAACTTTGACTAGACTCTGGGCACATGGAGCACACCAGAACGATAGGGAGTGGGATAGCTTGATCTTGGTTTTGGACAAAGCTCGGCGTAACATCGAGGGCCGAAGGGCCTGTACTGTGCTGTACTGTTCTATGTTCAGTATCAGAAGTCCAGAATTCCAGTTTTGAGCCGTATTTGCACAATTCCTTCCTGCTGGGTTGCGTGTGTAACAGTAGTTCCTTCGTTGGGGAAGTTCATCGTGCAAGGTTTGGGGGACTGTGCCCAGGTGGTCATTTCCTTCGCTGCTCTATTCTGCCTCCTGTTGGATCGACAGTGGAACAGCAGAAGCAACGCTGGCTGGTTAAAGCCCCAACGATCCTCCAGAATGGATGGGTGTGATTGCGATGAAGGAAAAAGCTTTTTTTTTAAGTTTATTTATTAGTGTTCACGAGTGCATTAACACCGCAATGACGTTACTGTGAAAATCCCCTAGTCGGTGCATTGAGGGAGAATTTGGCATGGCCAATGCACCTAACCGGCATGTCTTTTGGACTGTGGGAGGAAACCGGAGCACCTGGAGGAAACCCACGCAGACACGGGGGAGAACGTGCAAACCCCACACAGACAGTGACCCGAGTCGGGAATTGAACCTGGGTCCCTGACGCTGTGCGGCATGATGTATAGATTCTGTGGATTGGCCATGCTAAATTTTCCCTTAGTGTTCAAAGAAGTGCAGGTTAGGTGGATTGGCCGTGCTAAATTGCCCCTTAGTGGCCAAAGATGTGTAGGTTGGGTGGATTGGCCGTGGTAAATTGCCCCTTAGTGGCCAAAGATGTGCAGGTTGGGTGGATTGGCCATGCTAAATTGCCCCTTAGTGGCCAAAGATGTGTAAGTTGGGTGGATTGGCCATGCTAAATTGCCCCTTAGTGGCCAAAGATGTGTAAGTTGGGTGGATTGGCCATGCTAAATTGCCCCTTAGTGTCCAGAGATGGGTAGATTAGGTGGATTGGCCATGCTAAATTGCCCCTGAGTGTCCAAAGATGTGCGGACATTGGACTGGGGTAAACACAGTAAGAAGTCTCACAACACCAGGTTGTGGTAGCAGTGCTAACCGCTCACCACTGGGTTGACCTGAATCCCTGAGGGGTGGGCGCAGCCACAATACTGTGAGGGAAGAAATTCCAGGATTTTGACCCAATTGTTGGGACTCTGGGAGGCTGCAAAGACAGAGATTTGAAAATAAGGATGAGAATTTTAAAATTGAGGTTTTGCCAGCACTCAGGGTGAGTCAGAACATATGGTTGAGGACAGGGAGAGAGAGAGAGGGAGGGGGCATGTGAGTCATTGGGAACATGATTTGACATGCTTAGGAGTGAAACAGACATAAATAGAGGTCCACAAACTTGTAATTGACTTTAAATCCCACAGATAGCTGACAGGTCCCGAGAAACGTCAACATCCCTGACCCAGCCAGTTTTCTAGACATTTCACTCTCGCACTGAACTAAATGCTAACATTGCAGTAATTTTACCCCTGGGTGCAACCTTGTGAGACATTTTCCGAAATTACAGGCCTGATATAAATAGCAGCAAAAATCCAGAACTTGGCAAGAGTGTAGTCTCCAAAATAATGGACAGTTATTCAATTCCTAGAATCTCTAGAGTGGGAGGAGGCCATTCAGCCTATCGAGACTGCACCTATCCACATTTTTTTAAATCTTACCAGGCCCCATCCCTGTGACTCCACATATTTACCCTGCTAATCCCCTAAGCTACATACCTTGGGACACTAAGGGGCAACTTAGCATGGCCAATCCACCTAACCTGTACATCTTTGGACACTCGGGGCAATTTAGCACAGCCAATCCATCTAATCTACGCATCTTCGGACACTCGGGGGAATTTAGCATGGCCAATCCACCCAACCTACACATTTTTGAACACTGAGGGAAAATTTTACATGGGCAATCCACAGAATCTACACATCTTTAGACACTAAAGGGGCAATTTAGCATGGCCAATACGCCTAACCCACACATCTTTGGTCACTAGCGGGCAGTTTAGCATGGCTAATTCACAAAACCTACTCATCTTTAGACATGAAGAAGCAATTTAGCATGGCTAATCCACCTAACCTACACATCTTTGGAATTATGAAAAAACCCAGCAGAAACCCATGTTGGCAATCACTGCTCGGGACATTGCTGAATGCATATCCAGCTGTCAGTTAGTTCCAAAGACAAATTTTGGTTTTGATTGTTAAATCCTCTGCATTCCTAGCACAAGGGAGAACAAGATTGCTAAAATAGAAAAGTTTATATTCCCATCCCAATTTTCTTTGAAAATTAATGATCTTCTGGGCTCTCACTGCCCTTGGAGGTAACGAGTTCCAGGCCATTGCCAGTTGATCCGTAAAGAGATTCTTCCTCACACTCCCTCTTGTCCAGAAGCTTCAATCCATGGCCCCCTGGGCAGCATGGTGGCACAGTGGTTGGCACTGCTGCCTCACTGCGCCAGGGACCCGGGTTCAATTCACGGCTTGGGTCACTGACTGTCTGGAGTTTGCACGTTCTCCTTGTGTCTGCGTGGGTTTTCTCCGGGCGCTCCGGTTTCTTCCCACAGTCCGAAAGACGTATGGGTTAGGTGGATTGGCCATGCCACATGGCCCCTTAGTGTCGGGGGGGGGGCTAGCTAGGGTAAAATGCATGGGGCTGTGGGGATAGGACCTGGGTGGGACAGTGCAGACTCGATGGCTTCCTTTTGCACTGTAGGGATTCTATACCATTAGCTATCAGAAATACCTCCTCCAGTTTCTATTGAGAGAAGATCTGGGGGAGCGGGGTTCGGGTTGGGTGAGGTGGGGTGGATCCCGTCACCTAGGGCCCATGGTCACCAACAGCAGAACTGTCAAAATCTGGGAAGCTGGAATTGGAGGCTCCCAGATGTTTCCGAGGAGCTGGAGGAGGTCACTGAGGTAGGGAGAGGTGGAGGGATGTGAAAACGAGGAGGAGAATTTTAAAATCGAGGCGTTTCTCGATGTGTGGGGAAGGACGCGGATTTCCGATGATCTCGCGGGAGCGCTTTGGAATAATCAAGCGTGACTCATCAGTTGAGGTGTGAGGCGCTATATAAATGTACAAACCTGTTCTGATATAAAGACAAATTACTGCGGATGCTGGAATCGGAAACAAAAACAGAAAATGCTGGAAAATCTCAGCAGGTCTGACAGCACCTGTAGGGAGCGAATAGAGCCAACGTTCAAAAGGTTGTGGTAATCACCTGGAACCCATTGCCTCCAAGGTTGGTGGGAGTGGAGAAAATTAACCTGAAGGAAATTGGATGAGAAATGAACTCGAGAGGGCAGTGGGGAAAGAGCAGGAGAGTGGGATTGGTTGCTCCACAGAGGGCTGGCAGGGGATTGAAGGGCCGAATAGCCTCCTCCTGTGGTTTTTATGGCTCTGTGAAGTCCAGTGGCCTGTAATGTGGAAGGTCGGTCTGGCCCTGTCTGTCAGCCATTGGGAAATGTGGGTTAAAATGACTGCCCCACTCTCCCCATCCACCCGGGTCTGAACAAGGAGAGTGAAACATTCCTATAGTGCAGAATGGGGCCATTCGGCCCATCAGATCAGCACTGACCTTCTGACAGAGTATCGTACCCAAGCCCTCTCCCCAATAACCCCATACATTTCACCATGGCCAATCCACCTAACCTGCACATCTTTGGACATCTATGGGGGCAATTTAGCGTGGCCAACCCGCAGGAAACCCACGCAGACATGGGGTGGGGGGTGGGGGTGGGGTGGTGGTGTGCAGGAGTAGGGGGGTGGGGGGGAGGGTTATGCAAACTCAGATGATTTCCCATGAAACCTTGTGTCCATCACAATGCCTGTTTAAGAATCGGAGAGGAGAATTGCCAAGCGAGTTTAAAACTAGCCAATCTTCTCAAACACGAGGGGGGTTTGTGGGGGGGGGGGAAATTCCGTGTGGCCTAGTGCAGGGTGGAAGTTGATATCCATCAGGGTTCAAAGGTCAACCGCCAGATTGTATGACCTAATTTCTCAGGCCTTCCAGGCACGCACAATCCGGCTGCCTGTGATCCACCCCCATTTCCCCAACAACCCCCTGTCCCCGGCTCTGTTTTAAA
>NC_137358.1:8777641-8802571 GCF_965287045.1 Carcharhinus amblyrhynchos | reverse complement strand
CACACACACTCACACACACAGTCATACTCTCTCACACACACCTCACACACACTCATACACATGCACACACACTCACACACATACACACTTGCACACACATGCACACTCACATACACACATACACACACACACTCGCACACATACTCACACACACACACTCACACATGCACACACACTCACACACTCTCCCACACTTGCACACAGGCAGTGACGTTCTTTAATCCCAGTTACAGAGGAATTATAATGTCAGGAAATTTACTGGAACTGCAGCCCATACCTGGAGCACCGAGTGCAGTTCTGATCATCGCACTATAGAAAGAATATCGCTGAAAAAGGGACATGTTGCTGAAGTTTTTCATCTTGCACTCATCAGGACTGACACAAGAATGAAAATTTCAAACAATTTTACACTGCTGGGTGCCAATTGGTTGGCGGTTCGACTCAAATTGGCCGAGATGTTTTACATAGAACAGAATCCCTAAAGTGCAGAAGGAGGCCATTCGGCCCTTCAACCCTGCACCAACTCTCTGGCAGAGTATCACACCCAGCTCCACCTACTTACCCCACTGATTCTCCTAACCTACACATCTTTGGACATTAAGGGGCAATTTAGCAAGGCCAATCCACCCAACCCACACATCTTCGAGCTGTGGGAGGAGACTGGAGCAAACTCATACAGACATGGGGAGAATGTGCAAACTCCAAACAGTGACCCAAGCTGGGATTCGAACCCGGCTCCCTGGTGCTGTGAGGCAGCAGTGCCACTCGTGGAGAAAGCAATGGGGGAACGATAGACTTCCCAAGCTTCTAACAAAAAGCATTAGCTTTGGACAAATCCCTTAAGTTTGTAGCAATTGGATCCTTCTTTTTTAATCTTTTATTACACCTGAATGGAGGCCATTCAGCCCATCGAGTCTGCACCAACTACAATCCCACGTGCTTATCCTTTTATTCCCCCGACACTAAGTGGCAATTTAGCACGGCCAATCCGCCTAACCCGCACATCTTTGGACTGTGGGAGGAAACCTGAGCACCCGGAGGAAACCCACGCAGACACGGGGAGAATGTGCAGACTCCACACAGACAGTGACCCAAAGCCGGGAATCGAACCCGAGTCCCTGGCGCTGAGAGGCCGCAGTGCTAACAACTGTGCCGCCCAAAATGAGGGCTCACCTGGGATTTGAACCCGGGGCCTCTCGCAAACTTGTGAACACCTTAAGCGAGAATCGTACCCCTAGTCCAAAGAGCCATTATTGATGTTTCTGTGTTGAGCAAATGTAATTGTTACCAGTGCAACTAACTATCTTAAGTTGATTGTTAATGTAGCTATTAGTAGACTAAAGAGTCAAAATACCTACCAAAAGTTTAAAATTTAAAGTTAATGTATTAGTCACAAGTAAGGCTTACATTAACACTGCAATGAAGTTACTGTGAAAGTCCCATACCAAACTCCTGTAGTGAAAATTGCAGAGACTGTTTGAAATTTGGAATTCTTGTACTTGTCCGAGAGTTGATCTGTGGGTGCAGACACTTTACGGTTGCAGAGATATTTTCCTCAAAACCCGCGCGTTGAAATAATGAGTGTCATCTCTGCGTAGCTCCGTGATTATATCAAAATACACAAGAGGGCCGGAAATGACGGCCCCCCCCATTGTCACTGCAAATGAGGAAGGAGAATTTGGCGCTCAGCCAAATCTCCGTTCGCTGGAGAACCCGGAGAATGGCGGCAACTCCCGGAAAACTCCGGCACAGATGTCTCGGAGGCGAACATGTAATCCAGGATGCCGTCACCACGCAGGAGTGCGGCCTTGCTGTGGGTGACAGGAGACGTAAAAGCGAGGTTCCCCCCCCCTCCCACCCCCTTTCTGTCCTCAGAAGCATCGTCCAATGAGATTTGACAGCGGGCCACCTAAGGGCAGGTCTATAGAAGTCTATAAACTATAAAATTATGAGGGTCACAGATCAGCTAGAGAGTCAATATCTTTTCCCAAAGGGAGGGGAGTCTCAAATTAGAGGGCAGAGGTTCAAGGTGAGCGGGGAGAGATACAAAAGGGTCCAGAGGGGCAATTTTTTCACACAGAGAGTGGTGAGTGTCTGGAACGAGAGACAGTAGGAGAGACGGGTATAATTTTGTCTTTTAGAAAGACAGTTACATGAATAAGATGGGTATAGACGGATATGGGCCAAATGCGGGCAATTGGGACTAGCTTGCGCAAGGATATTTTGGCCTTGGAGGGAGTGCAGAGGAGGTTTACTAGGCTGATACCGGAGTTGAGGGGATTGAGCTATGAGGAGAGGCTGAATAAACTAGGCTTATAATTGTTAGAGTTTAGAAGAATGAGGGGAGATCTCATTGAGACGTATAAGATGATGAATGGGATGGATAGGATAGAGGTGGAGAGACTCTTCCCGCTCAGAAAGGACAGTAGGACTAGGGGGCACAGCCTCAAGATAAAAGGGGAGCGGTTTAGAACGGAGTTGAGGAGGAACTTCTTCACTCAAAGGGTGGTGAATCTCTGGAATTCTCTGCCCGTTGAAGTGGTGGAGGCTGCCTCGCTAAATATTTTTAAGACGCGGGTTGATGGGTTTTTGATAAGAGAGGGGATTAAGGGTTATGGGGAGAGGGCGGGAAAGTGGAACTGAGCCACGACAGATCAGCCATGATCTTATTGAATGGCGGGGCAGGCTCGAGGGGCTAGATGGCCTACTCCTGCTCCTATTTCTTATGTTCTTATGTTCTTAGTGGTAAAAACTGGGCGACATGGACAAGTTGGGCCGAAGGGCCTGCTTCCATGCTGTAAACCTCCATGACTCTGTGACTCTTCACTCGAAAGCTAACAACTTGATCAATGAGGGACGTGCGGGGGAAAGGGAGTCGGAGAGGCTTTGGGAATTCCAGAGCTTAGGCCCCAGGTTGCGAAGGCAAGGCCACCAGTGAATGAAGGAGGCCCAGAAGCCTGGAATTGGAGGAGAGCAGATATCTCGAAGGGTTACACAGGGCCGGGGGGGCGAAATAGGGAGGAGGGGGGGGGGCGAGACTATGGAGGGAGTTTAAAATGGCGGGGTAGCCAGGTTGAGTTCTTGCTGAATAACGTGAGCATTTAGACACAGGCTTGAAGAGCAGCAGAGTGTGGAAGGTTCTGGAGAGAACTGGTGGAACCTGTAACCCAGATAAGGAGGCTGTTCATCGATTCGGGGGGGTGGGGGGGTGGGGGGAGTGGGGGGGAGGGTGGGGGGTGGGGGGGAGGGTGGGGGGTGGGGGGGTGGGGGGAGTGGGGGGGAGGGTGGGGGGTGGGGGGAGTGGGGGGGAGGGTGGGGGGTGGGGGGAGTGGGGGGGAGGGTGGGGGGTGGGGGGGTGGGGGGGAGAGTGGCGGGGGTGAGATTTCTCAGTCACACTCGCCGCCAAGATGGGAAAATCCAGCCTGAGGTCAACGGACATTTCTCCCCCTCCCCATACGGTGCAGAAGGAGGCCATTTGGCCCATCGGGTCTGTACCGACTCTCCAACACAGCATCTTACCCTATCCCTAAAATGCCACGTATTTACCCCACTAATCCACCTAACCCGCACGTCTTTGGAGTGTGGGAGGAAACCGGAGCGCCCGGGGGAAACCCACGCAGACACTGGGGCGAACGTACAAACTCCACGCACGACAACTCCACCCGAGGCTGGAATCGAACCCGAGTCCCTGGCGCTGTGAGGCAGCAGTGCCAAGCACTGTGCCAGGGACGCCGCGCGCCCCCCCCCGAGGAGGGTTAGATGAAGCAGAGAAAGCCAGTGAGACACAGGACCAGAACGAGAGGGAGATTTTCCATCTGCCCCCCATTTTAATAATTTATCACAGGTTCATACTCCGAATGGATCATCCCGCACTCCGCCACCCACCATCACGGCAGAGGGTAGTGGGAGCCGGGGCTGGGGAAGGGTGGGGTGTGGGGAGTGGGGGGGTGGGGGTGGGGAGGGAGGGGGTGGGGGTGGGGAGGGAGGGGGAGGTGCAAAGACATGAATACGTCAGCTTAATAAGACAAGGATGAGCAACTTTTAAATAAATATCGACACGAGGACAGTCGGTAGCAGGACTGCGGAGAGAAAAATGATCTAACCGTGTAGATTTATTCTGTTAGAGATTGGAGGTGGGACTGGACAGGGAATAATATTCCTAAATAAGACAGGGTCTGACCACTTTGGGAACGTGGGACAGGGAGACAGGTCGGATCTGTGTACGGACATCGGTGCTTACGGAGTATGGGAATGGCTGTCGCCAATATTTACTAAGCCTGTTTTAGTGGAAGTGTTAATTAATTAACTTAAAGGAAAGGGTTCTAGGGGGTTCACCCCGACCGAGAAGAGTCTGAGGCTTGTGGACGGGCCTTGTGGAGGCTTATTTCCCAGAGGAGGTGTTACAAAGGGTCAAACTCTCCAAGCAAAGGGATCAAGCCGGGTGTAACGACCTCAACGAGGCCTGTGAGGTGGGCCTCTTGGACTACGAGCTCCTTGTTTGAGGCAGTGATCGCCTGCCCAATCAGGGAGCCCCACTTGCGTATAAATGTGGGAGTGTCGGGGCTATTGACACTCTGGATTCAGGCTTTGTACCTGAAGCGCTCTTAGGACTGGAGATTATTTTGTAACCTGAAGGGAATCTGGTGAAGGGGTGCCTTATTTCTTCAGCTAATGAGGAAAGTTAGGCCTCAATCAGTCTGTGCAAGCTTAGGCCCAACAGAGCCCTTCCCCACCCTCCCCCGCCCCCTCTTCATCAGCCTGGAGGCCCGGGCATCTTTGCTCAACAACAGCCCCCCCTCCCCCACCCACCCCCGTCCTTTGTTTTGATTCGCTCCCGGGCAAAGCCGGCCTACTTGTTGGCCTGGGTGGTGGTGAGGCTTCAGTGACTCGCTAGGCCGCACAAGAGCAGAGAAGCAACAACCAGGCTTGGTTGAAACCGGGGGTCAGGTGTAGGCCCCGGGGAGGGTCAGGGTGATGGGTCCACCCCCTGGAGAGGGATATCAGTGAGGGTTGGTCACCTATAACAGGCGGGGCCTTGGACATCCATACCAATGGGTCAGAGCTTGTCTCCCGGGGGAGAGGGGGGTGGTTAGAGGGAGTGAGTAGAGGAGGGTAGAGAGGGGTGGGGATGGGCGAGGGGCAGGGTGAGGGCCATTGGGATCGTCCTCTCCCCTACTCTGGTACAATAGATTCTGGGCTGTGACGGGGGGGGCAGAGCAGGTTTGGTTAGCGATACAGTTCATCAGTACTAAGCGTGAAAGGCAGCAAGTTGGAGTGGTTTCTCTAGCTGGAAGCTTCGCCTCGAATCCACACGACTAATGCTCTGGCTGCTCGAAGATGTTAGCGATGGACCTGGAAGAGAGAAGATGGTGAATCCAAGGTGCCCGCACTCAGAGCGAGACTCCTCTCCGCAAAAAACTCAACATCCCTCCAATCAGAAACCAGGAAACAGGTAATAAACCTGAGACAGACACAGATCCCATCGCTCCATCCATAATCCCTCACACACTCCCTCACTCATTCGCCCGTCCCTCACTCACTCCCTCGTTCGCTCCCTCACTCACTCGCCCGTCCCTCACTCGCTCACTCACTCGCTCACTCACTCCCTCGTTCGCTCACTCACTCACTCGCCCGTCCCTCACACGCTCGCTCACTCACTCCCTCGTTCGCTCACTCACTCACTCGCCCGTCCCTCACACACTTGCTCACTTGCTCACTCACACTCACTCACTCACCCGTCCCTCATACACTCACTCGCTCTCTCACTCCCCTGTCACTCACTCACTCACTCACTCGTCCGTCCCTCACACACCCACTCGCTCACTCACCAACTCACTCACTCGCTCGCTCACTCACCGACTCACTCGCTCACTCACTCACTCACTCACACACTCCCCATCAATCACTCGCTCACTCAGTCACTCACTTCCTTACTCCCTCACTCACTCGCTTGCTTGCTGGTTCATTCACTCACTCCCTCACTTCCTTGCTCACTCACTCAGTCACTCACACACTCACTCACTTATAAGCCCACACACACACACACTCACTCACCCCCTCACTCACTCCCTCACTCCCTTCCTCACTCTCTCACTCACTCCTTAACTCACTCACTCCCCCACTCACTCACTCACCCAATCACTCTCACTCACTCCCCATTATTCACTCACTCACTCAACTCACTCACTTGATCATTCACACACACTCTCGCTCACTCACTCACTCGCTCACTCACTCACTCCCCCACTCACTCACTCCCATCACACACTCACTCATTCACTCATTCATGCGCTCACTCACTCACTCATTCTCTCACATCCTGTTTTATGTTGTTCTGAGTTATTGAAATTTTGGAACGGTGCTGGATAATAAGCTGACAGTCAGGTTTACTCACTGGTATATTGTCGATGAAAATTCATCCACGTAACTCCCTGAAAGAAAAACAGAGGCAGGTGAGTGATCCTTACCCTGCTGAATACACAGTGATCCTTACCCTGCTGAATACACAGTGATCCTTACCCTGCTGAATACACAGTGATCCTTACCCTGCTGAATACACAGTGATCCTTACCCTGCTGAATACACAGTGATCCTTACCCTGCTGAATACACAGTGATCCTTACCCTGCTGAATACGTAAATAATTGGCTGAATAAATATTCCGAAATTTAAAGTTGATTTACTGGTGTCACAAGCAGGCTTCCATTAACACTGCAATGAAGTTACTGTGAAAATCCCCTAGTCACCATACTCCGGTGCCTGTTTGGGTCACACTGAGGAAGAATTTAGCCAATGCACCTAACCAGCACGTCTTTTGGACTGTGGGAGGAAACTGGAGCACCCGGAGGAAACCCACACAGACATGGGGAGAATGTGTGGATTCCACACAGACAGTGACCCAAGCCGGGAATCGACCCCACCTCTCTGGCACTGTGAGGCAGCAGTGCTAACCACTGTGCCACCGTATCGCATCTTAAACATAAAAATATCGATAGCACTCTATCCTCACATACTCTAGCTGTTTGGCTGTGTTATGAATGCCTTCACGTCCTGGTGTGGGATCAAACCCAGATTTTCTGTTTCAGAGGGAGGGGCACTAACCATCCCAGCCACAAGGCATCCAATACATCGTGTACCACAATATATACCCTCTGTATCCCAGCTCAAATCCTGACATCTCCTGGGGAAGACAGCAGAGGCTCGGATAATTAACCGAGAGACTCCCAGTCTAATCAACCTATACGTTAACCTCCCTCTGCCGTCAACATTGGCCCAGCCGATCTCTCTCTGGCCTGAATAATCTCACTCGATGAATGCCAGCATTCCGGCTCAATTCCCAGTGAAGGCTTTTGGGATTCAGCATTCCGGAGTGCCCTGTTGGTCCACATGGGGTTGGCACCCACACGCAGTGCCCCTTATGGGCATGGTCTGATACATCGTAACTTCATAGGGTCTCGTTCGGAACTTCCAAGGGGCAAGTAAGAGACAACCACATTCGTATTGGACTGGTAGGCCAGACCGGGTAAGGATGGCAGATTTCCTTCCCGAAAGGACATCGGTGAACCGGATGGGATTTTCCAACAATGGTTTCATAAACTTTATTCATGAGACTAGCATCCTGGGAGATGGGGACGAGGAGACATTTCTTCACCCAAAGAGTGGTGAGCCTGTGGAATTCATTCCCACAGGAAGTAGTTGATGCCAAAACAGTGAATGTATTCAAGAGGCGGCTGGATCTCACACTTGGGGCGAACGGGATCAAAGGTCATGGGGAGATAAGCGGGATTAGGCTATTGAGTTGGACAATCAGCCATGATTGTGATGAATGGTGGGGCAGACATGAAGGGCCGAATGGCCTTCTCCGGCTCCTATCTTCTACATTTCTATGTTTTAACTAATTTGGGGCGGCGCGGTGGCACAGTGGTTAGCACTGCTGCCTCACAGTGCTAGGGACCCGGGTTCGATTCCCGGTTTGGGTCATTGTCTGTGCGGAGTCTGCATGTTCTCCCCGTGTCTGCGTGGGTTTTCTCCAGGTGCTCTAGATTCCTCCCACAGTCCGAAAGACGTGCTGGTTAGAATGCATTGACTGTGCTAAATTCTCCCTCACGCACCCAAACTGGCACCGGAGTGTGGCGACTAGGGGATTTTTATAGTAACTTCATTGCAGTGTTAACGTAAGCCGACTTGTGACTAATAAATAAACTAATTGAATTAAAACTCCTGTTGCTGTTAGGTTGAGATTTGAGCTCATGTCTCCAGAACCCATGGGGGCGATACGGGGGCACAGTAGGTTAGCACTGCTGTCTCACCGCGCCAGTTCAATTCGGGCCTTGGGTCCCTGTCTGTGCCAAGTCTGCATGTTCTTCCCATGTCTGCGTGGGTTTCCTCTGGGTTATCTGGTTTCCTCCCACAGTCCGAAAGGTATGAGGGTTAGCTGGATTGGCCGTGCTAAACTGCCCCTTGGTATCGGGGGATTAGCAGGGTAAATATGTGGGGTTACTGGTATAGGGCCTGGGTGGGATTGTTGCTGGTGCAGGCTTGATGGGCTGAATGGCCTCCTTCTGCACTGGAGGGCTTCTATAATCCCAGGACAAGACAGGGACAAGTTCCCATCTAAGCCACGTATCATCCTGACTTGGAAATCTATCCACCAGTCCTTCACTGTGGCTGGGTCAAAATCCTGAAACTCCCTCCCTAACAGCACAGTGGGTGAATCTACACTTTAGGGACTGGGGTTGCTCACAGACCGCCTTCTCAAGGGGGCAACGCCTGTCATGAAAGAATTAAAAAAAAATTAGCCCTGACCTCAGGTTCACGAATCCAGTAACATCACCCTCCCCAAGGCACCTGATGAAGGAGCAGTGCTCCGAAAGCTCGTGATACCAAATAAACCTGTCGGGCTTTAACCTGGCGTTGCGAGACTCCTTACTGTGCCCACCCACCCCAGTCCAACGCCGGCATCTCCATATCAGACACTTCAGAATGTAGCACAGTGACAATGACACACTCTGATTAAAAATCACCCAACTGAGATAGACAGGACAGTTGATCCAAATCTTACCCACCTGGCTTGCAAACTGTTTCACATATTACTGGGCAGACGTAGCAGAATTGACAATACTGTGAATAAAGAAACAGGAAATAAATATTATTTGGAATGCATTTTTGAAACAGGGGACACAGTGGGATAACACACTGTGAGACAGAGAGAGAGCAAATAGAGAATACCGTCACCTTACATCAGAGTTTTAAGATTTAACACAGGGCAGTGCGGTGGCACAGTGGTTAGCACTGCTGCCCCACAGCGCCAGGGTCCCGGGTTCGAATCCCGGTCTGGGTCGCTGTCTGTGTGGAGTCTGCGTGACCTTTGTGTGAGTTTCCTCCGGATGCTCCAGTTCCTCCCGGGTTAGGGTTAGGTGGATTGGCCGTGCTAAAATGCCCCTTAGTGCCAGGGGGAACCAGCTAGGGTAAATGCAGGGGGTCACGGTGATAGGGCCTGGGCGTTGGTGGTGCAGACTCGATGGGCTGAATGGCCTCCTTCTGCACTGTAGGGGGTGCTCGCTGCCTGGATTCTCTGGAATTTCGAACAGTAAGAGGTAGCTTGCTTGGAACATGAAAGATCCCGAGGGGATTGGGCGGACGTGGAGAGGATGTTTACACTTGTGGGAGAATCTACACCGGGGTCGGGTTCACCGTTTAAAAATCAGGGTCACTCATTTAAAATAGAGATCATAGAATCACAGAAGGAGGCCATTTGGCCCATCAGGCCTGCACCGACAATAATCCCACCCAGAGCCTATCCTCGTAACCCCACGTATTTACCCTGCTATTCCCCCAACACTAAGGGGTAATTTAGCAGAAAACATTAGAACGCTAAGCCAACATCTCTCCATTCTTTTTCTTATTCGTCTGTGGGACATGGGCATCGCTGGCTGGGCCAGCATTTATTGCCCATTCCTAGTTGCCCTTGGAGAGCAGTTGGAGTCACATGTAGGCCAGACTGGGTAAAGACGGCAGATTTCCTTCCCTCGAGGATATTTGTGAACCAGATGGGTTTTTCCGACGATGGGTCATCAGTGGATTCTTAATTCCAGATTTTTTAAAAAAAATTTAATTCAAATTCCACCGTCTGCCATGGTGGGATCCAAACCCGGGATCCCCAGAATTTTAGTTGAGTTTCTGGATCGATAGTCCAGCGACTCCCTCGACAGCACAGATGATGTTTCTTAAGACGTCCCTGGTGCCAAGGCTCAGTCAGTCAGATTTGCTGGACTAGGCCTAATTAGAGGCCTAAGAGAGTGGACGTGAAGAGGGTGTTTCCACTAGTGGGAGAGGCTAGAGCTTGAGGGCACAACCTCAGAGCGAAGGGACGCTCCTTTAAAACAGAGATGGGGAGGAATTTCTTCAGCCAGGGGGTGGCGAACCTGTGGAACTCTTTGCCGCAGAAGGAGGCCGGGTCATTGAGTGTCTTTAAGACAGGGATAGATAGGTCCTGGATCAATAAGGAGATCAGGGGTTGTGGGGAAAAGGCAGGAGAATGGGGATGAGAATCATATCAGCCATGGCGGAGCGGACTCGATGGGCCGAGTGGCCTAATTCTGCTCCTTTATCTTATGGTTTTATCAGAAGGAAAGATGACCAGCCTTACCTTGCAATCCTCACAATGCTCACTCTCGTCTCCTTCTTCGCAAGGGCACTTATCACATTCATCGCAGTGCTGTGGGAGCAGGGAGGGAAATTAGTGTGAGAAAATTCTCCAAAAAAGGAAAGAGAAAGTCAAAAAGCACCTGGAATTTTTTTTTTAAAAGCAGCGGCTTCAAATCTGGAGCGGGGCGGGGGGGGGTAGAAAGGGGGGGTGCTGGGAAAAGAGACACGGGGGCCTGATTTTACCATCGCCTTGCGTTCGCTTTCGGTTGCGAAAATTTGGTAAAGTAGCTCGATCCACGGTCACCTCTGCACTCGTTCCCCATTTAGCAAGCGCCCAAAATAGCCACGGTCGGGACCGTGCCCGAAACGGGTGTGTCGGCCATTAGCCGGCATTTAAAATTGACCGAATAGGCTGGACACCCAATCTTACCGACACTTCCCCCCTTTACCTCCGCGTTCGCCCATCCAGAATCAGCGCAAAACAGACATGGTCCCTGTTTCGGGTATTCCAGCTTCTGAGGATAAGAGCTGAGGCTTTGATTCCTGTGTCAGACAAAAGGATCGTCCGTACCCGAAACGTCAGCCCTTTTCCCTCCTCACAGATGCTGCCAGACCTGCCGAGATTTTCCAGCATTTTCTCTTTCAGTTTCAGATTCCAGCATCTGCAGTAATTTGCTTCTATGACTCTGTCTACACTTCCCGCTGCCTTGGGAAAGCAGCCAGCAATAATCAAGGACCCCACACACCCCGGACATTCTCTCTTCCACCTTCTTCCATTGGGAAAAAGATACAAAAGTCTGAGGTCACGCACCGACCAACTCAAGAACAGCTTCTTCCCTGCTGCCGTCAGACTTTTGAATGGACCTACCTTATATTAAGTTGACCTTTCTCTACACCCTAGCTATGACTGTAGCACCGCAATCTGCGCTGTCTCCTTTCCTTCTCTATGAACTGTATGCTTTGTCTGTGTAGCACCCAAGAAACAATACTTTTCACCGTATGCTAATATGTGTGGCAAATAATAAATCAAGTCAAATGGTTACACTGGGTCTCTCGATTGCTAGGCCACTGACAATATGTCACTGCTTCCCCAGATCTCAAGGTGTCTTGTTGCTGGGGAAGCGTGCGTTACTTAGAGCTTATTTTACGACGATCTTTGTGAAAGAATGTTGATTGGAAAACTGCCCTTCCAAACCTTGCTCTGTGAGAATTAGTAATGGGCAGTTCCTGGAATGGGCAGTTGACCCACACTATCAATGTTGGGGGGTGGGGAGCAGCACGGCGACACAATGGTTAGCACTGCTGCCTCACGGCACCGGGGAACCGGGTTCGATTCCAGCCTCGGGTGGAGTTGTTTTGTATGGAGTTCATACATTTGTCCCAGTGTCTGCGTGGGTTTCCTCCGGGTGCTCCGGTTTCCTCCCACACTCCAAAAATGTGCGAATTAGGGTGTATTGACCCGAACAGGCGCCGGAGTGTGACAATGAGAGGAATTTTACAGTAACTTCATGGCAGTAATCCAGAGACCCAGGATAATGATTTGATTTGATTCATTATCGCCAGCATAAAATGAAAAGCATTGTTTCTTGCGTGCTACAAGATATTGTCACTGGCCTGATAATCCAGAAACCCTGGATTTGATTTGATTTATTATTGTCACATGTATTAGCATAGAGTGAAAAGTATTGTTTCTTGCGCGCAATACAGACAAAGCATACCGTTTATAGAGAAGGAAAGGAGAGGGTGCAGAATGCAGTGTTACAGTCATAGCTAGGGTGTGGAGAAAGATCAACTTAATGCGAGGTAGGTCCATTCGAAAGTCTGACAGCAGCGGGGAAGATGTTGTTCTTGAGTCGGTTGGTACGTGACCCCAGACTATTTTCCCGAAGGGTGAAGTTGGAAGAGAGAATGTCCGGGGTGCGTGGGGTGCTTAAGTACGCTGGCTGCTTTTCGTTGCAGTGTTAATGTAAGCCTGACTTGCGACTGACGTTATACTGGGGCTGTGAGTTTGGGGATCGTGCCCCGTCTGCCTTCTCGGTGAAGCCAGGCGCGGTGTCACACCCGGCAGCAGGAACCCAATCAATCAGTCTTCAGAAACACCGGAGTCTGGGTTACTCACTTCGCAGAAGGCGCAGTAACTGCAGAGGGAACCGTCTTTGTAGTCTTCCTCTTCACCTTCCTCAGCTGTCAAGGAAGATCGAAAGGTTTAAGTGAGTAACCAGAAAGGCAAGGGAAATAGAGAAAGGTTTGCACGTCCTAATGATGAGAATCTTAGTCAGAGTCATAGAGGTTTACAGCATGGAAACAGGCCCTTTGGCCCAACTTGTCCATGAAGCCCTTTTCTTGAACCCTTAAGCTAGTCCGCGTTTGGCCCATATCCCTCTATACCCATCATCCGCATGTAACTGTCTAAACGCTTTTTAAAAGGCAAAATCGTACCTGCCTCTCCTACTGTCTCTGGCAACTTGTTCCAAACACTCATCACTCTCTGTGTGAAAACATTGCCCCTCTGGACTCTTCTGTATCTCTCCCCTCTCACCTGAAACTATGCCTTCTAGTTTTAGATTTCCCTACCTTTGGGGAGAGATATTGGCTATCGATCTGTGCCCCTCATTATTTTATAGACCTCTGTAAGATCACCCCTCAGCCCTCCGCGCCCCAGAGAAAAAGTTTCGCCCCAGAGTTCCGAGGGAAGAGGATCAGAGTTAAAGCTTTAAAACTGGGAAGAAGTTTGAGATTTTTAAAAACTCATTTGTGGGACATGGGCGTGGCTGGCTGGTCAGTATTTATTGCCCATCCCTAGCTGCCCGAGGGCAGTTAGAGTAAACCACATTGCTCTGGAGTCACATGTAGGCCAGACCAGGTAAGGAAGGCAGATTTCCTTCCCTAAAGGGCATTAATGAACCAGGTGGGTTTTTCTGACAATGGTCATCTGTGGATTCTTAATTCCAAATGCGTTTTATTGAATTTAAATTCCACCATCTGATTGGACTGGATTTATTATTGTCACATGTATCAGTATACAGTGAAATCTACTGTTCCTTGTGCGCAATACAGATAAAGCATACCGTACATAGAGAAGGAAAGGAGAGAGTGCAGGATGTAGTGTTACAGTCATACAGTCATGAGAGACACCACTCAGTGTACAGATATCTCCCGGAGAGAGAGGGGGGACTGAGAGACACCAGTCAGTGTACAGATATCTTCCTGAGAGAGAGAGGGGACTGAGAGACACCAGTCAGTGTACAGATATCTCCCGGAGAGAGAGGGGGGACTGAGAGAC
The DNA here is from genome assembly GCF_965287045.1 of Carcharhinus amblyrhynchos. NCBI lineage: Eukaryota > Metazoa > Chordata > Chondrichthyes > Carcharhiniformes > Carcharhinidae > Carcharhinus > Carcharhinus amblyrhynchos. The sequence goes on along the minus strand of NC_137358.1, from coordinate 8,788,642 downwards.
ACCAGTCAGTGTACAGATATCTCTCTGAGAGAGAGAGGGGACTGAGAGACACCAGTCAGTGTACAGATATCTCTCTGAGAGAGAGAGGGGACTGAGAGACACCAGTCAGTGTACAGATATCTCTCTGAGAGAGAGAGGGGACTGAGAGACACCAGTCAGTGTACAGATATCTTCCTGAGAGAGAGAGGGGACTGAGAGACACCAGTCAGTGTACAGATATCTCCCGGAGAGAGAGGGGGGACTGAGAGACACCAGCCAGTGTACAGATATCTCCCTGAGAGAGAGGAGACTGAGAGACACCAGTCAGTGTACAGATATCTCCCGGAGAGAGAGAGGGGACTGAGAGACACCAGTCAGTGTACAGATATCTCCCTGAGAGAGAGGGGGGACTGAGAGACACCAGTCAGTGTACAGATATTTCCCTGAGAGAGAGGGGACTGAGACACCAGTCAGTGTACAGATATCTCCCTGAGAGAGGGGGGACTGAGAGACACCAGTCAGTGTACAGATATCTCCCTGAGAGAGAGAGGGGACTGAGAGACACCAGTCAGTGTACAGATATCTCCCTGAGAGAGGGGGGACTGAGAGACACCAGTCAGTGTACAGATATGTCCCTGAGAGAGAGAGAGAGAGAGAGGGAGACTGATTTGATTTATTATTGTCACATGTATTGGCATACAGTGAAAAGTATTGTTTCTTGCAAACAGAGCATACCATTCATAGAGAAGGAAATGAGAAAGTGTAGAATATAATTTTACAGTCATGCAGTCACGAGAGACACTAGTCAGTGTACAGATATATCCTTGAGAGAGAGAGGGGTCTGAGACACACCAGTCAATTTACAGATAACTGCCTGAGCGAGAGATAGAGGCTGAGAGACACAAGTCAGTGTACAGATATCTTTGTAAGAGAGAGGGGACTGATAGATATCAAACAGTGTACAGATATCTCCCTGAGAGAGAGAGGGGGAACTTAGAGATACCACTCAGTGTACAGGTATTTCCATGAGACAGAGAAACCACTCAGTGTACAGATATCTCCCTGAGAGAGAGAAAAACTGAGAGACACCACTCAGTGTACAGATATCTCCCTGAGAGAGAGGGGGGACTGAGAGACACCACTCAGTGTACAGATATCTCCCTGAGAGAGAGGGGGGACTGAGAGACACCACTCAGTGTACAGATATCTCCCTGAGAGAGAGAAAAACTGAGAGATACCACTCAGTGTACAGATATCTCCCTGAGAGAGAGAGAGTATGGATATTCCCAATTGTTGCCCTGTCAATTGTACGTAGTCCCACTAGGGGAACCATTTGTCTGATAGCTCAGCCAGTCATTGTGGGAATCTGGACATAGGAGAAGTGGCAGACTATTCGACCTGGAAGTTCGTCAGTTCAAGCTTATTTCTATCTTCAAGCAATATCCACATATATACACTGTAGCCACACATGTAGCAGTTATATACACACTCATATACATGTACACACACATACAACATACACACACATACATACAACACACACACACAAAATCACACACACTCACACACACACGCACACTCACACTCACACACACAATCACACACACACTCACTCACACTCACACACTCACTCACACTCACACACACACACACACTCACTCACACTCACACACTCACTCACACACACATACACACTCACACTCATACACACACACTCACACACACACTCACACATGCACACTCACACTCACACACACAATCACACACACACACACACTCACACACACACACACAATCACACACACACACTCACACACACACACACAATCACACACACACACATGCCCACACATACGCATACACTAGGCAATGATATTACCGCTAGGCTAGTAATCCAGAAACTCAGCTAATGTTCTGGTGATGCGGGTTCGAATCCCACCATGGCAGATAGTGGAATTCAAATACAGTAAAAAAAATCTGGAATTAAGAATCTACTGATGACCATGAAATCATTGTCAATTGTCAGAAAAACCCATCTTGTTCACTGATGTCCCTCTAGGGAAGGAAATCAGCCGTCCTTACCCTGTCTGACCTACACGTGACTCCAGAGCCACAGCAATGTCGTTGACCCTCAACTGCCCTCTGAATAAGGGCAACTAGGGATGGGAACATGTGCGTGTGTGTTGTATGTCTGTGTGCACACGTGTACATTGTATGTGAGTAGGCCCTCCCCCCCCCATGGGGTCCTGATCCCGCAGAAGGCCCTGCTGGTGGCCTGCTCACTGCCTGTTCGGCCTATAATCCGGTGAACCGTCCCTAAAGGCGGGATTCTCTCCAGCCGACCGTTTCCGTGACAACCTCTTCTCACGTCTGGGGGGTCAGCGCTGTAGCCTCATTGGCAGAGATTAGTCACAGGGATTAATAAATAGCTCTGTTACCTTTGCGACATGTCTGATCAGTGTGGACCTGGTTAACGTTTTAAATTAGCAATTCCTTCATTCTTTTGTGCGAGTGGACAGCGCTGTGGGTTCAGACGAATAAGTTCAACTGTACAACTTTCGTACTTTTGTTTTTCCTTCCCCGAGGCAGCCCGAGGACCCCCCCCCCCCCTATGTAGTGCCATCTCTCTAAGCTTTCTAGGAGGCCATGGCATCCATTTGCAAAGGTCCTGTGAGTGACAGTGCGGCGTTGTGGTTCCACGGGGTTAGCACTCCCGCCTCTGAGCCAGAAGCACCGGCTTCGAGTCCCACCCTGACGGTCGAGGAAAGCGCGTTCAAAACACGGTTGAGCGTCGCCCTGCAAAATCCTTCCAAACGCAGGGCCAGTGGGAGAGGTTCCCAATCAGCCGTGCGATGGAAAGAATGATGCCCGCAGCCTGGGATTGGTCTGCTCCTGCTTCTGTGTTTGCTGTGACGACAACATGTATGTAAAAACACGTGTCGCCACAGCAACCAGGGGCACCCTGAGCGACACGTCACCTCTACAAACAGCACTGGGATAACACCTCGAGCCTGTCCGTCCAGTCAATGAGGTTATAGGATCATAGAATCCCCCACAGTACAGAAAAAGGCCATTCAGCCCATCGGGCCTACACCGACAACAATCCCACCCAGGCCCTATCCCCGTAACCCCACGTGTTTACCCCGTTAATCTCCCGGCACAGAGCGACAATTTAGCACGGCCAATACACCTAACCTGCACATCTTTGGACACTAAGAGGCAATTAGGCATGGCCAATCCCCCTAACCTGCACACTTTTGGACATTAAGGAGCAATTTTGCACGGCCAATCCGCCTAAACTGCATGTCTTTGGAGCTTGGGAGGAAACCGGAGCACCCGGGGGAAACCCATGCAGACACAAGAAGAACGTACAAACTCCACACAGTTACCCGAGGCCGGAATTGAACCCGGGCCCCTGGCGTTGTGAAGCAGCAGTGCTAACCCACTGCGTGAGATAAAATCGTGGAGTCCCTGCAGTGCAGGAAGAGACCATTTGGTACATTGAGCCTGCACTGCCAACAATCGTACCCAGGCCCTATCCCCATAAACCCATGTATTTACTCTGCTAATCCACAGATCAATGGTGGCACAGTGGTTAGCACAGCTGCCTCACAGCACCAGGGACCTGGGTTCGATTCCCAACTTGGGTCATTATCTGTCTGTGCATTCTCCCCGTGTCTGCGTGGGTTTCCTCCGGCTGCTCCGGTTTTCCTCCCGCAGTCCGAAAGACGTGCTGGTTAGGGTGCATTGGCCGTGCTAAGTTCTCCCTCAGTGTTACCCGAACAGGCGCTGGAGTGTGGCTACTTGGGGATTTTCACAGTAACTTCATTGCGGTGTTAATGTAAGCTTACTTGTGACACTAATAAATAAATAAATAAATAAAAGTCTTTCCTAAGATGTGGCGTCTGGAATTGAACAGAAAATGTGAGTTGTACAAAGAACAAAGAAAAGTACAGCGTAAGACCGTAACATATTGGACCAGAATTTAGCCCTCCAAGCCCATGCCGACCATGATGCCCTAACTAAACTGAAAAAAAAACCTTCTGCCCTTACTCAGTCCGTATCCCTCTATTCCCTCCCTCTTCATGTACCTATCCAGCTGCCTCTTAAATGTTGTTAATGTGCCTGCTTCCACCACCACCTCTGGCAGCACGTTCCAGGCACCCACCACTCTCTGTGTGAGAACCTTCCCCCGCACATCCCCCTTAAACTTTTCCCCCTCTCAGCTTGAACCCTGTGCCCCCCTTTGTAATTGACACTTCCACCCTGGGGAAAAAGCCTCTGACTCTCCACCCTGCCTGTGCCTCTGATCATTTTGTAGACCGGGTTTCCCCTCAGCCTCCGTCTTTCCAGTGAAAACAATCCTAGTTTATTCAACCTCTCCTCATCGCCCTCGAGACCAGGCAACGTCCTGGTGAACCTTCCTTGCACTCTCGCCAAAGCTTCCACATCCTTCTGGGACCCGAACTGCGCGCAGTACTCCAAATGCGACCTAACCAAGGTGTTACGTTCTGGTTTACGTCTTTGTATAGCTGTAGTTTTTCTTTATTCTTTCCTGGGATGTGGGCATTGCTGGCCAGGCCAACATTTGTTGCCTCTCCCTAATTGCCCTTGAATAGGGTGACTCGTTCGCTCATTCTCAGAGGATGGATAAGAGTTAACCAGGACTGAGATGGGGAGGAATTTCTTCAGCCAGAGAGTGGTGAACCTGTGGAACTCTTTGCCTCAGAAAGCTGTGGGGGCCAGGTCATTGAGTGTCTTTAAGATAAAGATAGATAGGTTCTTGATTGGTGAAGGGATCGAAGGTTATGGGGAAACGGCGGGAGAATGGGGTTGAGAAATTTATCAGATATGATTGAATGGCAGAACAGATTTAATGGGCCAAATTCTGGTCCGATGTCTGATGGTCTTTCGGTCTCTGGACTAATATTGCTGTGGGCCTGGAGTCAGATGTAATCCAGGCTTAGTAAGGACAGCAGATTTCCTTCCCTAAAGGGGCATTAGTGAACTAGATGGGTTTTCTCGACAATCAGGGTTTTTTTGGGAGTTGAGGATGATCTGCAGAGATCGAACAAATTTGCTGGCGAAGGGGATGTTTCTCACATTTTCCCATTTCTCTCTGGAAAGGAAATCTGCCATTGGACCATAGAACCACTACAATGCAGAACGAGGCCATTCGGCCCATTGAGTCTGTATCAACTCTCTGAAGGAGCAACCCCCTCCAGACCATCCCCTCCGTCCTATCCCCACAGCCCGTGCATTTACCAGGGCAAATCCACCCAACCAACACATCCCTGGCAGGATCTCCTTTCCCTGGTGAAGTCAGGTGTTGATAAGCGACAATGGCACTCAGTTCATGAACGAAGAATTCAGCTGATTCGGATGCGATTGGGAAACTCAGCATTTCAGATCATCTCCACCCTATCCCCGGAAATATGGAATCCCCTGTTGTGGATTCCCCAAAGGTGGCACGGGCAGAGAACATAAATGGCCATTGACTTTGGCGAGAGACTCGGAGATCTTACCCCCCGCCGGTTGTGAGCTGCCTCCACCGTGGGAGCACCCGTGAGAGGACTGAATACATTCAGTCTCACCTAAATAATTGAATAAAGGTTGATCCTGTTCTCAGCTGTATCACATTCTACACCTCCTGGATTCTTTGAGCTCCAACGCAACACAGGGTATAACACGATAGGACCCTGGAATAAATCAAACCAATGCGCGGCATGGTGGTGCAGTGGTTAGCACTGCTGCCTCACAGCTCCAGGGTCCTGGGTTCGATTCCCGGCTCAGGTCACTGTCTGTGTGGAGTCTGCACGTTCTCCCCGTGTCTGCGTGGGTTTCCTCCGGGTGCTCCGGTTTCCTCCCACAGTCCAAAGATGTGCGGGTTAGGTTGATTGGCCATGCTAAGAAATTGCCCCTTAGTGTCCAGGAATGCGTAGGTTAGAGGAATTAATGGGGGTAGGGCCTGGGTGGGATTGTATCCGGTGCAGACTCGATGGGCTGAAGGGCCTCTTTCTGCACTGTAGGGTTCTATGATTTCTTCGCGTCACAAGCAGGCTTACATTAACACTGCAATGAAGTTGAAAAATCCCCTCGTCGCCACACTCCGGCATCTATTCGGGTACACTGAGGGAGAATTCAGCACCCTAACCAGCATGTCTTTGGTCCATTTCTTGACCCACTTCTCCAGCTGATTAAGATCCTGCTGCAATTTTCAATAACCTTCCTCACTGTCTGCAACACCTAACCAGCACGTCTGTGGGAGGAAACCGGAGCACCCGGAGGAAACCCACGCAGACACGGGGAGAACGTGCAGACTCCGCACAGACGGTGACCCGAGCCGGGAATCGAACCCGGCTCCCTGTCGCTGTGAGGCAGCAGTGCGAACCACCGTGCCGCCCCCAGATGCGGAGGTGTTGGAGAGTGGCGTGAAAGATTCACAAGGATGGGGCACTTTACCCTCCCTTCACCCTCCTGTCCCACCCTAAGACAAATTCAGTCCACCCTACTAACATGCAAGGAAATAACTTGGAGTGACCACTTGCAAGATTCTTTATTTAGTTTTATTGTGACATGTTCAATTTAAATAAAAATGTTCACAGTATCTTTTTCGGTGAGGCTAAAATTGATTCCTCAGATACCAAGGAGCGGACAGACCAATTGTTCCTTGTCACCAGTATTACAATATCCAATATCCAATTAATTAAGTTGATTTTGGTACAAGAGTTGAAACAACAGATTGCATCCCAATCAGAAGCAGTTACAATGTCAATCGAGCCCACACTGTGTTTGTGGATCTCTGTACAATAGACTCAGACAATAGATTAAAGCTGTCACTCCATTACTTTCCATTGGTGCTGCTAGGGTGACATTTCAATTCCTTATGGAAATGCTTTAAAGTACATCTGCCAGCAGAATGACTGCTCTTAAGGACGTAACTTAGCAATGATCACTAGTTCAGAGTGCAAGGGTGTGGTGTCGCTTATTTAGTTATCGTTACCTTCCTCATCCTCTTTCTTATCATCATCCTTGCCATCATCATCCTCTTCATGTTTATGTTTCTTTTCGTCGTCATCATCGTCATCATCATCGTCTTTGTCATCATGGTCGTCATCATCGTCGTCATCATCATCATCATCATCATCATCGTCATCATCGTCGTCTTTGTCGTCATGGTGATCATCATCGTCATCATCATCGTCGTCGTCATCATCGTCACCATCATCATCGTCTTTGTCGTCATGGTGATCATCATCCTCATCGTCATCATCCTCATCGTCATCATCCTCATCATCATCATCCTCATCTTCTTCATCATCTTCATCATCATCGCCATCACCATCCTCATCGTCATCATCGTCCTTATCATCATGGTGATCATCAGCGTCGTCATCATCCTCCTCATCATCATCATGGTGATCATCATCACCATCATCATCGTCATCGTCATCTTCGTCGTCATGGTGATCATCATCACCATCACCATCGTCATCGTCATCTTTGTCGTCATGGTGATCACCATCATCACCTTCATCATCTCCGTCATCGTCATCCTTCCCGGCTCCTACATCCTTTGACTCTTCATGTTCTTTGCCATCATCATCATCATCATGTGCAGCAGCAGCTGCGACCCTGGGGACGACATTGATGTGCACGGAACACACGAACGTCAGCAACAGGCAGAAAAGCCAGACCTTTTGGGATGCCATCTTACTGGCAACTCAATTCAGGGCAGCAAAACTATTAATCCTCCCAAAGCCCTCAGGAAAGGAACCGGTGGAATGAATTAGCAGAAGCAGATCCAAGAAGGGGAGAGAGAGGGATCGTCGAGGGTTCTCAGAACTAAAGCAGCTCTTCCCAAATCACTGGAGTCCACAAAATGGCCTGCTTGCTTGATTGATGGCACCAGGTGGCCCTTGGCTTGTAACGTCCCGTGTCTAATCGCAGCAGCAAATGAATCCCTCATCGAGTCATGGGAGGCTTTTAATATAGCCGTCCTGACAAAGCTGTGGCATCACATTGCCATATTTGAGCCTCCACACAAGCCAGAGGTCATTCACAGAGGCTGTGACTTCTTTAATAGCAACTGCGCTGCCCTGCCATTGGCTGGATATTAAAAGACTTTCCCTGGTTGTGTCGGCAGAAATGACCGCAAATCAACGGTGCTCAGAACTCCCCCCTCCTCCCCCCCCCTCAACCCCCTCCAAACTTCACAACCCTGGTAGCGACAGCAACGTCAGGGAAACAGGGGCTGCAAATGAGTTTCCAGCCCTTATTTACCTGAGCTCCAGGCACTTCTGGAGAGTTTGGAATTGAAAAGCGTAGAATAGGATTGTAGAAACACAGAATGGAGAATCATTGAATCCTGCAGTGCAGAAGGAGGCCATTCGGCCCATCGAGTCTGCACTGACTGTCCAATAAAGCCTCCCACCTAGGCCCAACTATCCACATAACCCCATGCATTTGGCATGGCTAATCCACCTAATCCTTACGTATTTGGACACTAAGGGGCAATTTAGCATGGTCAATCCCCCTAACCTGCACATCTCTGGGCATGAAGGGGCAATTTAGCATGGCCAATCCATCTAATCTTCACATCTTTGGACACTAAGAGGCAATTTAGCATGGCCAATCCACCTAACCTGCACATTTTTGGACAATAAGGGACAATTTAACATGGCCAATTCACCTAACCTCCACATCTTTGGATACTAAGGGACAATTTAGCATGGCCAATCCACCTAACCTACGCATATTTGGACTATAGAAGGAAACAGGAGCTCCCGCAGGAAACCTACGCAGACACGGGGAGAATGTGCAAACTCTACACAGACAGTGACCCAAGCCAGGAATCGAACCTGGGCCCCTCGAGCTGTGAGGCAACAGTGCTGACCACTGCGCCATCCCCTTGCAAGCCTGCTCCAGAGCCAGGCCGAGGTGGCCATTAATGTAGAGGGGTCGCAGACAGTGACCCTAATCAGGAATTGAATCTGGGCTCCTGGCGCTGAGTGGCACCACCGTGCCGCCATGCCACCCTGGAAAGGGAAAAGAATCAAGGTACCAAGAAAGTTTGAAATACAGGTCAGCAGGATTTAGTTAATTGGGCGATGTGACATATTCCTTGGAAGGTTTTTTGGCCAATGTTGCAAAATTGTTTTGCCCTACCGGAGACGGAGTTTCTTTGAAATTCAGTGCGTTGTGATTACTGATCTACGGAAGGCTGCACACTGAGCTGCCTAAGCAGGAGCGGCTTTTGAATCCTGCCCCACCCATTCCCTAACGAGAGCCCCCTCAGTGAGGAATAAATGCCTGCTGACGTTCCCCATCTCTACCCACTGTCCCACAATTTATTGAGCCAACTCGCCTCGGACTGAATCCACTTGCATAAGGACATAAGAAGTGAGAACATAAGAAATAGGAGCAGGAGTCGGCCATCTAGCCCTGCGAGCCTGCCCCGCCATTCAATAAGATCATGGCTGATCTGAAGTGGATCAGTTCCACTTTCCCGCTTTCTTGCCATAACCCTTAATTCCCTTGTCTTTCAGAAACCTATCTACCTGTGACTTAAATATATTTAGCGAGGCAGCCCCCACCACTTCAACAGGCAGAGAATTCCAGAGATTCACCACCCTTTGAGTGAAGAAGTTCCTCCTCAACTCCGATTAAACTGCCCGTCCCCCCCTCTTTATTTTGTGCCCTTTAGTCCTGCTATCCTTTCTAAGCGGGAAGAATCTCTCTACCTCTACCCTATCTAGACCCTTCATTATCTTATACGTCTCTATAAGATCCCCCCTCAGCCTTCTACACTCCAACAAGTACAGACCCAGTCTATTCAATCTCTCCTCATCGGCTAACCCCCTCATCTCCGGTATCAGCCCAGTGAACCTATTGCCGTTGCCTGTGCAATAGAGGATCTCATGGATACAGTGAAACCCCATGCCCCGATTTAGAGCGAATTCGGAAAAAAACGCGATGGATCTTTTCTTTCGCTCTGTTCGGGGAACTGAAAAGTTTTTGGTTACTGCGATCTATTTCTCAAGAGAAAATAATCTGCCTTAGGAAGAAATTGTGGACAGAATATATTTGCTTCCCCCACTTTGCCCAGTTCAGATAAAAGGGGTTCCCCCTCAGGGAAAAAAACTACATTGGACAGTTGTTCGAAAGTGGAAGTAGTTAATAGACCGTGAAAGTGTTTGTGTAAAGAAGCATCCCCAGTCCCTGTTTTAAACTAGCCTGGACCTGCCAATCAGAAGTGTGTAGTGATTGTATAAACAAACTGAGCTCAGACGGAGGCCGAGATCGTCCGGAACGTAACTGTAGCACCCCCATTTAGCGCAACCCTGCTTTTATTGTGATAATATTTTATGGACCCCAACCATCGTGTTGTAACAGGGTCGCGCTGTACTCGTAAAATTCCAACAGGGTAGATTCAGAAAGAATGTTCCTGATGGTGGGGGACTCCAGAACTAGGGGGGGGGGTCACGGTTTGAGGATAAGGGGGTAAACCTTTTAGGACTGAGGTGAGGAGAGATTTCTTCACCCAGAGAGTGGTGAAAGTGTGGAATTCACTCCCACAGAAAGTAGTTGAGGCTAAAATGTTGTGTGATTTGCAGAAGGAATTAGATATCGCTCTTGTGGCTAAAGGGATTAAGAGAAGTGAGGGGAAGCTGGGGGGAATTAGGATATTGTATTTAATGATCAGACGCGATCATAATGAATGGTGGAGCAGGCTCGAAGGGCCAAATGGCCTACTCCTGCCTCCTAGTTTCTATGGATACTGAGGGGTTGCGGTAGGTGAGGCTGGGGGGAGGTGCGTCTGCAAATGCTGAAAACACAATCCCTTTCCATTCCCCAGCCACGCTCTCCTACCAAAATTTGAAATGGAGGCAACAAAAATAATGTGCATTTGTGTGGCGCCTTTAACTGTAGTGAACTGTGCCCAAGGTCACCACTGACACCAAGTGAAAGGAGGGAACCTGAGGCTGCAGCTGAATAAGAATCTTGGTCAAAGAAGCTCAG
>NC_137358.1:8740141-8772641 GCF_965287045.1 Carcharhinus amblyrhynchos | reverse complement strand
GCACCGACCACAATCTCACCTAGGCCCTACCTCCATATCCCTACACATTTACCCCCTAATCCCTCTAAACGATGCATCTCAGGACACTAAGGGGAAATTTAGCATAGCCAATCATCCTAACCTATACATCTTTAGACAATTGGCCAATAGCTCGCAGAGGACTTCCCTCCATCAAAATGTCCTCCTAGAATTTTTAATAGCCACTTGAGAGGGTCAACAGATCTTAGTTTAACACCTCATTCTAAAGATGGCATCCCTGACAGTGCAGCACTCCCTCAGCACTGACCCTCTGACAGTGCGGCACTGCCTCAGCACTGACCCTCTGACAGTGCGGTACTCCCTCAGCACTGACCCTCTGACAGTGCGGCACTCCCTCAGCACTGACCCTCTGACGGTGCGGCACTCCCTCAGCACTGACCCTCTGACGGTGCAGCTCTCCCTCAGCACTGACACTCTGACGGTGCAGCACTCCCTCAGCACTGACCCTCTGACAGTGCGGCACTCCCTCAGCACTGACCCTCTGACGGTGCGGCACTCCCTCAGCACTGACCCTCTGACAGTGCGGCACTCCCTCAGCACTGACCCTCTGACAGTGTGGCACTCCCTCAGCACTGACACTCTGACGGTGCAGCACTCCCTCAGCACTGACCCTCTGACAGTGCGGCACTCCCTCAGCACTGACCCTCTGACAGTGCAGCACTCCCTCAGCACTGACCCTCTGACAGTGCAGCTCTCCCTCAGCACTGACCCTCTGACAGTGCGGCACTCCTTCAGCACTGACCCTCTGACAGTGCGGCACTCCCTCAGCACTGACCCTCTGACGGTGCGGCACTCCCTCAGCACTGACCCTCTGACAGTGCGGCACTCCCTCAGCACTGACCCTCTGACGGTGCAGCACTCCCTCAGCACTGACCCTCTGACAGTGCGGCACTCCCTCAGCACTGACCCTCTGACAGTGCGGCACTCCCTCAGCACTGACCCTCTGACAGTGCGGCACTCCCTCAGCACTGACCCTCTGACAGTGCGGCACTCCCTGATGTATTCAAGTATTTATCCAGTTTCCTTGCTGTGGTTGTACTTTGTGTCCACCACCCTGTATCAGACTGATCGCAAATTACTCACTGCGTTTACTCATGATTGTTTAAGTTGCTGCTATTTTGCAGCCTATCAGTTTAATATGTGCCCCGGGATACGCGCCCTGCATCTAATTCCTTTTCTTTATCGCGGATCAGCCGTTTGCCAATCGGGAATGTGCTTCGACAGGTTGTGACACAGTTCAGGTGTGGCTTGCGATAACTTCACTGTCTCTCACACACACACTCACACACAGCCACACACACGCAGAGAAAAGTAACCACTGCCAATTCCATCGGCGAACGACCGGAAACTTTCACTCAAGCCTCAGACGAGAGATCTTCCGCCATTCTGCCCGCAGTACGCTCGGAATCCTCTCCAAACCATGGACAGCAGGTTGGGAAGAGACCAGGTAGGTTTCCTCAGAATCTTTTATAAATGGTGGAGTTTGTTTTGGCATGCCTGGATTCCAGGGGCATGCGGAGACATCAAAACATGGCTTTATTCACAATGTTTAAAGAAGATAGAATCCCTACAGAGCAGAAAGGGGGCCATTCGGCCCATCGAGTCTACACCGACCACAATCCCACCCCAGGCCCTATCCTCATAACCCCACATATTTACCCTCTAACCTACACATCTTTGGGCACTAAGGGGCAATTTAACACAGCCAATCCGCCTACCCTGCTCATCTTTGGACACTAAGGGGCAATTTAGCACGGCCAATCCAGCCCGTCTTTGGACTGTGGGAAGAAACCAGGTCACCCGGAGGAAACCCACACAGACACGGGGAGAATGTACAAACCCCACACAGATAGTGACCCAAACCGGGAATCGAACCTGGGCCCCTGGCGCTGTAAGGCAGCTGTGCTAACCGCTGTGCCACCATGCCAACCCTCTTCCCTATCTCTCTCCCTATTCCTGAGATTCCCTGGATCTTTTCCCTCTTTTAACCTGCTTTTTAATGTGACTGAATTTACCCTCCCTGCAGGTTGTGCTGTGATTTTCTTTACTGTCTGTTTAAAATGTGGAGGAGATTCAGATTAAAATTAAACTGCTCCAAGCGCATCTTCAATCAGTGTCTCCTGCTGACTTGCCCATTCCACCTTGTGAACTAATTTGCAGCCATTCTGGTTTTAACAGCCTATCGGTATTTTACAGGGTACTGCGGTGTTTTTTTCCACTTAGCGCAAACGCACCAATCAAAAGACAAGGGCTGGAATTCTCCAGCGGTTCCCACTAGCAGGATTTTCCAGCCTCTCCGCTGCAGGAGCTGACACGTCATTTACTAGCGACGGGATTCTCCAGTCCCGCCGCCAACACATCCTCCACCCTCCTCCCGCCTGTGGGTTTCCCACCGAGGGGAGATGGTGCATTGTTTGATTGCGGTAGGGTTCTCCAGCCCCGCCGGCAGCACGTGCCGCGGTTTTCCTGCCAGCGAGGGGGTGACTTCAATGGGAATTCCCATCGACAGCGGCGGGACTGGAGAATCCCTAGCGAACGACAGGCCACCTCCCGCTGGCAGGAACCACATGGCGGGAGGCTGGAGAATGCCACCCAAGGATTGGTAACATGTGGATATATGAACAAGGAGCAGGAGCAGGCCATTCAGCCCCTCGAGCCTGTTCTGCCATTGAATATGATCATGGCTGTTCTGATTGCAGCCTCAAATCTGCACCCCGCTATCACTATCATCACCACACACTTCCCCCCATCCTCCCCGCATCCGCCCACAGCCACCCCTTCCCCCCCTTCGTTGCCCCTTTAGTTACCAAGAGTCTATTTCCCTCTGCCCAAAAATATTCAAAATCTCTGAGTTCCAAAGATTCTCGAGGGGAAAAAAAATTGCATTTTCCGTGACCATCGAGTGTGGAAGTGAGACTTGAACATGAGATCTCTGGCCTCGACAATAGCCTCCTCCTTCAAGATAAATCAGTGGACCCCAGGTGACACCCAGGGTGAATCAGTTCTCAGGGGATGTTGGTGGGGGAGGTAGCATTAAGATCATAATATATAGAAGCCCATCTTGGTGGCATAGTGGTTGGCACTGATGCCTCACAGCGCCAGGGACCCGGGTTCAATTACTGCCTCGAGTGACTGTTTGTGTGGAGTCTGCACATTCTCCCTGTCTCTGTGTGGGTTTCCTCCGGGTGCTCCGGTTTCCTCCCACACTCCAAAGATGTGTAGGTTAGGTGGATTGGCCGTGTTAAATTGCCCTTAGAGCCCGAAGGTATGCAGGTTTGGAGGATTGGCCATGGTAAATTGTCCCTTAGTGTCCAAAAATGCCCAGGTTAGATGGATTGGCCATGCTAAATTGCCCCTTAGTGTCCAAAGATGTGTAGGTTAGGGGGATTAGCAGGGTAAATAAGTGGGTTTACAGGGATAAGGCCTGGGTGTGACTGTTTTCGGAGTAGACTCGATCTGCCTTCTTCTGCACTGCAGGATTCTATGATTCTCCGTGAGAGAGAAGGGAATCGGAGACTTAGACGAGAAAAGATGTGTCTCAGGTGCTAAATAAACAGCAGCATGGACTGGATTGGGCATGTTAGTGTCTGTCCTCTGTGTAATGAACATCGGGCCTCAGCACAGAATAGCCCAAACTGTACACAACACAGCACCAAGCTGGCTCAGTGCAGCTAGACCAACTCCAGTTGGCCATATTCCTGGAGCTTTCATCACATGACCTCTTGTCTCTGAGCCACCCATCCCCATAATCTCACCATTGGTTGTCTAGTGCCATGGACCCTCGATGAGACAGAGCTCCTGTTTATTCAGCAGGGTAAGGATCGCTCTGTGTAACTGGACAGAGTTCCTGTTTATTCAGCAGGGTAAGGATCGCTCTGTGTAACCGGACAGAGTTCCTGTTTATTCAGCAGGGTAAGGATCGCTCTGTGTAACTGGACAGAGTTCCTGTTTATTCAGCAGGGTAAGGATCGCTCTGTGTAACCGGACAGAGTTCCTGTATATTCAGCAGGGTAAGGATCGCTCTGTGTAACTGGACAGAGTTCCTGTTTATTCAGCAGGGTAAGGATCGCTCTGTGCAACTGGACAGAGTTCCTGTTTATTCAGCAGGGTAAGGATTGCTCTGTGTAACTGGACAGAGCTCCTGTATATTCAGCAGGGTAAGGATCGCTCTGTGTAACTAGACAGAGTTGTGTTTTACAGACACACAGAGTTGTAGAGGCTGTGTATCTGGATGGAGTTCCTGTTTATTCAGCAGGGTAATAAGTCCTGTACACTCCATGTGTTGCCATTATACTTGGCTCCTGGGGGGACTGCACTGCAAAACCTCAGTGAGTCTCCTTCTGCAGTGTAACAGTACAGAGTCCGTGTTTAATCAGTTATGTAAGCATTAGTGGCCACAACCTGTGTTTCAATATATACAGCCCCTCCCAACAACAAATTAGCCATAATCTTTGACCAAGTTGGGCAACATTTTATACAATTAAAAACACGTGGAACCTATTTACCCAATTCTCAGAAATATATTGCACCTTCTCCCCATGTCTGCATGGGTTTCCTCCGGGTACTCCGGTTTTCTCCCACACTGTACATGTTAGGTGGATTGACCAAACAAATGAGAGAGATCAGCAGCACAGTGGTTAGCATTGCTGCCCCACTGCACCAGGGTCCCAGGTTGGATTCCCTGCTTGGGTCACTGTCTGTGGGGAGTTTGCACATGCTCCCCGTGTCTGACTGGGTTTCCTCTGGGTGCACCGGTTTGCTCCCACACTCAAAAGATGTGCTGGTTAGGTGGTTCCCTTAGTGTCAGCTGGACTAGGACAAATGCATAGGGTTATGGGGATAGGGTCTGGGTGGGATTGTGGTTGGTGCAGACTCGATGGGCCAAATGGCCTCATTCTATGGCAGGGCGGTTCCATTCAAAAGCCTGATGGCAGCAGTGAAGAAGATGTTCTTGAGTTGTTTGGTATGTGACTTTTGTATCTTTTTCCTGACGGAAGAGAGAATATCCGGGGTGTGTGGGGTCCCGGGTTCTGCTGGCTACTTTGCCAAGGCAGCGGGAAATGTAGACAGAGTCAATGGATGGGAGGCTGGTTTGTGTGATGGACTGGGCTATGTTCCTGACCCTTTGTAGTTTCCTGTAGTCTTGGGAAGAGCAGAAGCCGTACTAACCTGGACAAATATATGGCGCATCTGTTAAAATTAGTGCCTCATCAAGCTATAAGCCCCTGGTGATAGACTAGTGACCGGTCCCAGGAGAAACTCACTGGTTGGGACATTCCAGTCCTGCCTTCTGCTGGGATTTTCCAATCCCGCCAAAGTCAACGGACATTCGGCTACAATCCCTGCGGCGGAACTGGAAAATCCTGGTCACTATGGAAACAGACAAAATAAATTCTTGTGCCATTGGGCACAGGAAGAGAAGCAACAACTAACAAGGAGAATGTGGAAACCGCAGCGAAGTGAACAACACAGATTACACTGACAGAGAAGTTTATACAACGTCATAATTATATCCTTTAACCTATGGGTGCTGGAACACACGCACCAATTAACTTGGCACCGATGCCCTCATACACAAGAAAGGGCAGCCACAGAGGGGACGGGAAATAGGAGATTCCCAAATCTTCAACTGACGCCTTGGAAAGGTAAAAAAAACCCAATAGGTTCAGATATTTTGTGAGGTGTGTTGAGTTGCTGATGATTGATTAAATAGCAATAAAAATCTCCCAGACATGGAAGGTCCCCTCGCAAGAAACAAATATAACCACGTATCCCTTCCTCCAATGAAGAGTGAGCAAGACCACATGTGCAAAGACCATTCCACTCATTGACGGACATATTCATAGAATCCCCGCAGCGCAGATTGGCCATTAGGCCCATCAAGTGTGCACTGACCCTCTGAGCAGACTATCTTACCCAAGGCCCTCTCCCCCATCCAATCCTCCTAACCCACACATCTTTGGACACTAAGGGGCAATTTAGCATGGCCAATCCACCTAACCTACACATCTTTGGACACTAAGGGGCAATTTAGCATGGCCAATCCACCTAACCTACACATCTTTGGACACTAAGGGGCAATTTAGCATGGCCAATCCACCTAACCTACACATCTTTGGACACTAAGGGGTAATTTAGCATGGCCAATCCACCTAACCTACACATCTTTGGACACTAAGGGGCAATTTAGCATGGCCAATCCACCTAACCTACACATCTTTGGACACTAAGGGGTAATTTAGCACAGCCAATCCATCTAACCTACATATCTTTGGAGTGTGGGAGGAAACCAGAGCACCCGGAGGAAACCCACACAGACATGAGAGAATGTGCAAACTCCACAGAGACAGTAGCCCTAGGCATCAACAGATAGAAGTTTCAATCCCATAAAAAGGAGCTGGCAAAATTTAAACCAATGAATAAATCTGGAATTGAGAGCTAATTTCAGCTATAATGACCAAGAAGCTATCGCCGATTGACCCATCTGGCTCACTGATATACATTAAGGAAGGAAATCTGCCATCCTTACCTGGCCTGACTGACACCACCCCCACAGCAATGTGGTTGGCCATTCACTGCCCTCTGAAATGGCCCTAACAAGGCAATCAGTTCAAGGGCAATTAGAATGGGCAACCAATTGTTCTCTAACCAGTGATGTCCACAGTCTATGAGAGAATAAAGGAAAAATCCTGAAACTGAGCGTCCATGTTCTAGAGTCCCCAGTCAGAGGAAACAATCTCTCTTTACCCCTTCAGAATATTGAATGTTTCAATGAGATCACCTCTCATTCTGCAAAACTCAGGAAAATATTGAACAGATTAAGGGCGGCCTGGTGGCACAATGGTTAGCGTTGGTTCAATACAGGTTCAATTCGGCCTCGGGTCACTGTCTGTGTGGAGTTTGCACATTCTCCCCGTGTCTGCGTGGGTTTCCTTCAGGTGCTCCAGTTTCCTCCCACAGTCCAAAGATGTGCAAGTTAGGTGGAATAGTCATGCTAAATTGTCCCTTAGTGTCCAAAGATGTGCAGGTTAGTTGGATTAACCATGCTAAATTGCCCCTTATTGCCCAAAGATGTGCAGGTTAGTTGGATTAACCATGCTAAATTGTCCCTTAGTATCCAAAGATGTGCAGGCTAGTTGGATTAACCATGCTAAATTGCCCCTTTGTGTCCAACGATGTGCAGGTTAGTTGGATTAACCATGCTAAATTGCCCCTTTGTGTCCAAAGATGTGCAGGTTAGGTGGATTGGCTATGCTAAATTGCCCCTTTGTGTCCAAAGATGTGCAGGTTAGGTGGATTGGCCATGCTAAATTGCCCCTTAATGTCCAAAGATATGCAAGTTAAATGGAATAGTCATGTTCTGTTGCCCCTTAGTGTCCAGCGATGTGAGGTTAGAAAGATTGGCCTCGTTAAATGTGTGGGATTACGGGGCTAGGGTGGGGGAATGGACCTGGGTAATATACACTGTCAGTGAGTCAGTGTGGACTGGATAAGCCCAATGTCCTTGACTGCACTGTAGGGGTTCTGTGATTCAATTTACTCAGCTCCTGATCAGAGGTTAATTCTCTTTGCCCAGGTACAGCGAGCTGCTCATTGGATCACGTGCAAACCCGAGCAATAACTAAGTGACTGTTGGTGTGTTTTCTGTTTAATAGAGTTGGATTCCCAAGGTGATTAAGAAGAAAACATGTTCCACGTTCCTCGAGGATACAACCTCCGGGAGGTAAAGGATGTGGGCGATGGGAGGGAGGGGGGACACCGAGAATAACCAGAGGGGTTTAGTGAGAGAAGGATCAGCCACTTGGAATTGGGAATAACTAACTGTGTGGAATGATGGGTTACACGGACTGTGCATAGTGTAAAATCCTAAGGATGGGCACTCTGGGTATGAAAGAAGGGAAGGAATAGTATTAGCTTGTTTCCTGGTTTGGAGGACATTAGCTACGAGGAGAGATTGGGGCAAACTTAGTTTGTTTTCACTTGAATGTCGGAGGCTAACAGAAGCTTACAAAATTGTAAGGGGCATGGATAGAATCTTAATCATCCCTGCAGTGCAGAAGGAGGCCATTTGGCCCATCAAGTCTGCACTGACAACAATCCCCAGCCCCTAATCCCTCTAACCTACACATCCCAGGATACCTACACATCCCAGGATACACTAAGGGGCAATTTACCACGGCCAATCAACCTAACCAGCACATCTTCGGATTGTGGGAGGAAACAGGAGCACACGGAGGAAACCCACGCAGACATGGGGAGAATGTGCAGACGCCACACAGGCAGTGACCCAAGCCTGGAATCGAACCCAGTTCCCAGGGGTTGTGAGGCAGCAGTGCTAACCACTGTGCCACCGTGCCACCCCAGTAGTCAGAGTTGTTTTTCCAGGGTAGGTTTATGGTAAAAGGGAGAAAGTTTAAAGGAGATGTGAGAGGCAAGTTGTTTTTTACACAGAGGGTGATAAGTGCCTGGAATGCGCTGCCAGAGGAGGTGGTAAGAAGCAGATACGATAGCAATGTTTAGGAGGTATCTTGATACATCCATGAACAGGCAGTGAAAAGAGGGATACAGACAATGTAGAGACAAAAGATCTTTGGTTTAGAAAGGTGTCATGTGTTGGCCAGGCTCGATGGGCCGAAGGGCCTGTTTCTGTGCTCTACTGTTCTTTGTTCTAATGTATCTGAGGTTGAATCTGGGGCCCTTCAGGAATGTGTAACAATAACAGAGCTCACCTTAAGCACATTAAATCATCCCAGGAGCTCCACAGACCCACGTAATGCATCAACATTCGATATTGTGTCACTAGATGTCCAGGTCGTCATGGAATGGTAGCGTGCAGGTACAGCAAGCGATTGGGAAGACAGCTTGAGTGTTGGCATTTATTGCAAGGGAGCTGAGTGCAAAGAACAAAGAAAATTACAGCACAGGAATTTTCTTTGGTCTTTGTTCTTTGGCCTCACGTCCTTGGGATGAGCAACTGACACATCACAACATTCAAGGCTGTGCTGGGTTAAGTGGGATTCAGTGGGAGTTCAGGAGCAGGATTTTCCAGCTTGACCCAAGACAGGAAAATCCCATCAGAGGTCAACGGATCTTTGCATGTTCCGTGTCCCGCCCGCTACGATTCCCGTGGCGGGTGGGATGGAAAGATTCCGCTCCAGGTGTTTCGAGTATGACTCGATGGGCTGAAGGGCCTCTTCTGTACTGCATGATCCTATGGTTCTATAAGTCTTTGAGAAAGGCAGAGAGGTTTAGGGAGAGAATTCCAGGACCAAGACAACAGGAGGCAAGATTATCAAGCATGGGACAAAGGGAATGGGGATTGTGTGAGAGGCCGGAATTGGATGAGGGTTGGGATCTAAGGGCCTTCCAAAAGGCCTTCCTTTTGTCTCCAATGCTCGCTCACCCAACTAACACGCCTCACCTCCTCCGCCCTTCCCAGCAAGCAACAGCTCTGCCAGTGTGGCTACCCCAAGGATTGCCACAACTCGGTGGCAACAGAGGACAACTTTGGAGCTGCCATTGTCAGCAGGTGGAACACAGCCGAGCATACGACGGAGGAGCCAACCGACGCGTTCGGAGATGTGGAATTTTTCGGGAAAGGAAGGCTGCACGGCAAGGTAGGGAGGAAATGACATCGCTTCCACTCGCTGCTGATCGAGCAATGTGTGTTCGAGTGAGGTTGTATCCAAAGTTTAAAGTTTATTTATTAGTGTCAAAAGTAGGCTCACGTTAACAGTGCAATGAAGTTACTGTGAAAATCCTCCTATTCGCCACATTCCGCCACCTGTTTGGGTACACTGAGGGAGAATTTAGCATGGCCAATATACCTAACCAGCACGTCTTTGGGACTGTGGGGGGGAACCGGAGCACCCAAAGGAAACCCATGCAGACACGGGGAGAACGTGCAAACTCTGCACAGACAGTGATCCAAGCCGGGAATCGAACCGGGTCACTGGTGCTGTGAGGCAGCAGTGCCAACCACTCTGCCACCGAAGGTAATCGTAGACTAGTGGAATTTTAATCACAGGAGTTGAGTTGAGTTGAGGAGGAACTTCTTCACCCAAAGGGTTGTGAATGTGTGGAATTCCCTGCCCAGTGAAGCAGTTGAGGCTACCTCACTGAATGTTTTTAAGGCAAGGATAGATCAAATTTTGGACAGTAAAGGAATTAAGGGTTACGGTGAGTGGACGGGTAAGAGGAGCTGAGTCCATGAAAAGATCAGCCATGATCTTATTGAATGGTGGAGCAGGCTCGAGGGGCCAGATGGCTCCTAGTTCTTACATTCTTAGAAGGAGGATTATTTGGCCTATGATGGGGAGACGATGGCCTAGTGGTAATATCACCGGGCTATTAATCCGGAAATCTCAGCTAATGTGCCGGGAATCTGGGTTTGAGTCCCGCCACTGCAAATGGTGAAATTTGAATTCAATAAAATAAAGCTGGAATTGAGAATTTACTGATGACCATGAAACCATCGTCGATTGTTGGAAAAATCCATCTGGTTCACTAACGTCCTTTAGCAAAGGAAATCTGCTGTCCTTACCCGGTCTGACCTACACGTGACTCCAGAGCCACAGCAATGAGGTTGACTCTTCTGATTTATTATTGGCAATGTGAAAAGTATTGTTTCTTACACACTATACAGATGAAGCATACTGTTCGTAGAGCACTTAGGGGACAAGGAAAGGAAGGTGCAGGATATAGTGTCACAGTCATTTTGATTTGATTTATTATTGTCACATGTACTAACATATAGAGAAAAGTATTGTTTCTTGCGCGCTCTGCAGACAAAACATACCGTTCATAGAGAAAGAAAGGAGAGAGTACAGAATGTAGTGTTACAGTGATAGCTAGAGTGTGAAGGAAAATGAAATTAGTGCAAGATATGTCCATTCAAAAGTCTGACAGCAGCAGGGAAGAAGCTGTTCTTGAGTCGGTTGGTACGTGACCTCAGACTTTTGTATCTTTTTCCCGACGGAAGAAGGTGGAAGAGAGAATGTCCGAGGCATGTGGGGTCCGTAATGATGCTGGCTGTTTTGCCGAGGCAGCGGGAAGTGTAGATGGGGTCAATGGATGGGAGACTGGTTTGCATGATGGATTGGACTACGTTCACAACCCTTTGTAGTTCCTTGCAGTGTTGGGCAGAGCAGGAGCCCATACCAAGCTGAGATACAACCAGAAAGAGTTCTTGATTGCCCCTCTGAAACAGCGAGAAACTCAGTTCAAGGGCAAATAGAGATGGGAAATAAATGTTGACCTTGCCCAGTGATGCCCATGTCCCACGAAAGAATGAAGAAGGGAAAGATCTGGGGAGTTCGGCCTAGTGTCCAAGACATTAATGGTCAAATATAAAGTCACCATAATCCCAGATGGATATCAACTGCTCTCCTCTTGGAGAGAGAGAACTAATTGGTGGTGATTTAACCTGAGGATCACCACAACTCAGGCAAGGTACAAGATTGAGAAGGCGGAGACATTCATGGATAACCTAGTTATCCCGATTCTCTCTTCCACCTTCTTCCATTGGGAAAAAGACACAAAAGTCACGTACCAACCAACTCAAGACCAGCTTCTTCCCTACTGCCATCAGGCTTTTGAATGGACCTACCTCACATTACAAAGAACAAGGAATAAAAACAGCCCGGGAAACAGGCCCTTTGGCCCAACAAGCCCGCGCCGCCATTTTAACATTACCAGTCCCCCCTCCACCCATGACCCTTATCTATGCTTATGGCATTCCACGTTGAGGGAAAACTAATTTAGGGACAATTTATTAATTTGATCTTTCTCTACACCCTAGCTCTGACTGTAACACTGCATTCTGCACTCTCTTCTTTCCTTCTCTATGAACGGTATGCTTTGTACAGTGCGCAAGAAACAACACTTTTCACTGTATGTTAATACACGTGACAGTAATAAACCAAATCAAATGGAAAAGGCGAGGTTACCTGCTTGTTATCACATTGCTGTTTGTGGGATCTTGCTGTGTTGCAATTGGCCGCCATGTTTCCTACGGTGACCGCGCGTGGAGGCGTCCCGAAAAGTCACGCCCGCTCTTCTCTTTCCAGTTTGTGCGGCTGTCCTCCGACACGGACCCTGCCATCGTCTACACCCTCATCACCCACTTCTGGGACATCCCCCCTCCCAACCTGGTGGTGTCGGTGGTCGGCGGGGAAGGGAGCTTAAAGATGAAGGCGTGGCTGAAGGACATCCTCCGTCGTGGGCTGGTCAAAGCAGCGCAGAGCACTGGTGAGGGTCTCGGGGGTGGGGGGGGTCCGGGGACTGACACTTCCTCCCGTCGATATTTTTGCTCTCTGCGTTGGATGGTATTGAACATCACGGCGGGTATTTTACAACCTCGCTCGGGCAAGGCTCGTAAAATCCCGTCCGAGACCAATGGGGAATTCCATTCTGCAAGCCTCACCCTCCCCGGAATTGGGGCCGGAGTGCCGGTAAAATTCCACCACGTGGGTATTTTATCTGGTTCACTTTGGGAAAAGTGGTTCTCGGACATGTTTCAATTCTCTCGCTGTCCGCCATCACCCACTTCTAAACAAGCTCCATCAACAGTTTGGGCTCCAACTCTATCCTTGGCTGAACGTCTCCCTTGTCTTATATGTTATGGTTCCCTTTGGCCAGCTTTCCATGAGAGTCATAGGGTGGGATTTTATGGCTCACTCGACCCTGGACTGGAAACCCCTGTCTGATCTCAATGGAGTTTCCGGTTGTCCACCCCTCGCCTGCTCCGATTCCCCAGGTGAGCAGGGTCGGGGAATTCTATGGCCATAGAGTTAGAGATGTACAGCATGGAAACAGGCCCTTCGGCCCAACCCGTCCATGCTGACCAGGTTTCCCAAACTGAACAAGTCCCATTTGCCTGCGTTTGGCCCATATCCTTCTAAACCTTTCCCATCCATGTACCTGTCCTAATGTCTTTTAAATGTTGTCATTGTACCCACCTCTATCGCCTCCTCTGGCAGCTCATTCCCTATACAACTACCCTCTTTGTGAAAAAGATGCCCCTCAGATCCCTTTGCAATCTTTCCTCTCTCACCTTAAACCTGTGCCCTCTAGTTTTGGACCCCCCTACCCTGGGAAATAGACCTTGGCTATTCATCTTATCTGTGCCTCATTCTTCCTTCATCAACGTGTTTCAGCTCTTCATCTTCTGTACTCTCTCTCCTGCCCTCCACCATTAATCAACTGAATCTTATCCAGAGCTTTGCTGTCTGGATCCTAACTCATGTCAATGTAATAAGTCTACAGGAAGGTCCCATCACGAAAAGTTTCTTTATTTACAAGATATACTACACAACAGAGTGCTCCCTGTGTGTTCCTTGCTTCAGCAGGCAGAGAGACTGACAGACCTGCTTTAAATGGGGAACATGAGGTTCCCTGATTGGGCCATCAATTAGGACTCAATCAGGGAGCTCATATTCTAACAGGCTTACCTCACTGAAGTCATAGAATCATAGAATCCCTGCAGTACAGAAGGAGGCCATTCAGCCCATCAAGTCTGCACTAACCACAATCCCATCCAGCCCCTATTCCCATAACCTCATGCATTTACCCTAATAATGCGAGGTGATGTATTTTGGTAGATTGAATCAGGGCAGGACTTACTCAGTTAATGGTAGGGTGCTGGGGAGAGTTACAGAACAAGGGGATCTCGGAGTACATGTTCATAGCTCCTTGAAAGTAGAGACACAGGTGGACAGAGTGGTGAAGAAGGTATTCAGCATGCTTGGTTTCATCGGTCAGAACATTGAATACAGGTGTTGGGATGTCTTGTTAAAGTTGTACAAGACATTGGTAAGGCCACACTTGGAATACTGTGTGCAATTCTGGTCACCCTATTATAGAAAGGGTATTATTAAACTAGAAAGAGTGCAGAAAAGATTTACTAGGGTGCTACAGGGACTTGATGGATTGAGTTATAAGGAGAGGCTGAATAGACTGGGACATTTTTCTCTGGAGCATAGGAGGCTGAGGGGTGACCTTATAGAGGTCTATAAAATAATCAGGGGCATAGACAAGCGAGATAGTCAATATCTTTTCCCAAAGGTAGGGGAGTCTAAAACTAGAGGGGATACATTTAAGGTGAGAGGGGAGAGATACGAAAGTGTCCAGAGGGCAATTCTTTCACACAGAGGATGGTGAGTGTCTGGAACGAGCTGCCAGAGGTAGTAGTAGAGGCGGGTACAATTTTATCTTTTAAAAAGCATTTAGGTAGTTAGATGGGTATAGAGGGATATGGGCCAAATACGGGCAATTGGGATTAGCTTAGAGGTTTTAAAAAAAGAGGGTAGCATGGACAAGTGGGGCCTCTATGACTATGACTAATCCCCTGGCACTAGCTTAATTAAGCATGGCCAATCAACCTAACCCGCACATCTTTGACTTTGGGAGGAAACCGGAGCACTGGGAGGAAACCCACGCAGGTACGGGGAGAACGTGTTGATTCCGCACAGACAGTGACACGAGACTGGAATCGAACCGGGTCCCCGGCGCTGTGAGACAGCAGTGCCAACCACTGTGCCATCCTTCATCAGAGTCAAGTCCCATTTGCCCATCACCCTGGCACTCGCTGGCCCACACTCGCTCCCGATCCACCAATGTCTCCATTTGAAAGGTTTTCTGAATCTTTCCGTGGTATTGGTCGCACTCTCAGGCTGTCCATTACCTTCAGCCCTCTGTACCACAGCTCTCTGCCATTGCTCCCAGTGTCCTCCCTGCTCCCCTGTCTTATTTCCCTGTCGATCTATCTCGCAGGCGCGTGGATTATGACGAGTGGACTGCAGGTCGGGATTGGAAAATACGTAGGCCAGGCAGTGCGGGACCACGCCACAGCAAACACCCGCTCAACCGCAAAGGTGGTTGCCATGGGGATAGCCCCATGGGGGATTGTGTACGAGAAAGAACGTCTTGTGAACCCCAAGGTAACAGACATGCGTGAGTGTGTGTGTGTGTGTGTGTGAGTGTGTGTGAGTATGTGTGTGTGTATGCGTGTGTGTGAGTGTATGAGAGTGAGTGTGTGTGTGTGTGAGTGTGTGTGTAAGAGTGTGTGTGAGAGTTTGTGTGTGTGTGAGTGTGTGTGTGAGTGTGTGAGAGTGTGTGTGTGTCTGAGTGTGAGTATGAGTGTGTGCATGTGTGTGAGTGTACGTGTGTGAGCTTGTGAGTGTGTGTGTGTGTGAGTGAGTGTGTGTGTGTGTGAGAGTGTGAGAGTGTGTGTAGTCTGTGTGTGTGTGTGTGTGAGAATGTGACAGTGTGTGTGTAGTCTGTGTGTGTGTGTGTGTGTGTGTGTGAGTGAGTGTGTGTGTGTGTGTGAGAGTGTGACAGTGTGTGTAGTCTGTGTGTGTGTGTGTGTGTGTGAGAATGTGACAGTGTGTGTGTAGTCTGTGTGTGTGTGTGTGAGAGTGTGAGAGTGTGTGTAGTCTGTGTGTGTGTGTGTGTGTGTGTGTGTGTGTGTGAGTGAGTGTGTGTGTGTGTGTGAGAGTGTGACAGTGTGTGTAGTCTGTGTGTGTGTGTGTGTGTGTGAGAATGTGACAGTGTGTGTGTAGTCTGTGTGTGTGTGTGTGTGTGTGAGAATGTGACAGTGTGTGTGTAGTCTGTGTGTGTGTGTGTGAGAATGTGACAGTGTGTGTGTAGTCTGTGTGTGTGTATCCATAAGACCAGTGGCAGAGTATTCCCTTTTATGATGGGAATTCCTGTTGGTGGGGTGGGGGGGTTGGGGTTGGGGTGGGGTGGGGTGGGGTGGGGGGGAGGGGTGGGGGAGTGGACAATCCAAAGGTCTGTTGACCCTCGGTTTGGATTGTCTGGGTGTGGGGAGAGCGCGGTTGGTATATCCGTCCCGAGGGTAGATCGTGGCTCTAACGGAGGCTGTGTGCTGTCCCAGGGCTCGTTCCCGGTGGAGTACACAGTGGGCAGTGACAGCAAGGCCGAGTACGCACTGGATGATAATTACTCAGCATTTCTGCTGGTGGACGACGGCACCAACAATCGGACGGGAGGAGAGATCCGCTTCCAAGCTCGACTGGAGGAACATATACTGACTCAGCGGACGGGAATCGGAGGTATCGGAAAAATGGGAAAACCTTTTCCAGGTCCCATGGCTGCTTGTTTGTGTCTCCTCCGTCCGAATTGTCAATATCTCCCTAAAGCCATCCAATAATGTCCCTCAAGCAGCCTCGGATAGTCACTCTGCCTCAATCTCACTCATCGGTTATGGTGTGAGGCTGCTTCACTCTTTGTTAACCTAAAGATAGTGAGGTGATGGCCTAGTGGTATTATCGCTAGGTGATTAATCCAGAAACTCAGCTAACGTTCTGGGGATCCGGGTTCGAATCCCACCACAGCAGATGGTGGAATTTGAATTCAATAAAAAATATCAGGAATTAAGAATCTATTGTCGGAAAAATCCATCTGGTTCACTAATTTCCCTCTAGGGAAAGGAAATCCGCTGTCCTTACCCAGTCTGGCCTACACGTGACTCCAGAGCCACAGCAATGTGGTTGACTCTGAAGAAATGCAACTAAGGATGGGCAGTAAATGCTGGCCAGCCGGCAATGCCCATGTCCCACAAACGATTAAAAAAGAAAAATAATTCATGTAACTCCCTTGGCAGTGAATCCGTCCCATTGCAATGACAGTGAGACACACACATGCTTTTCTCATCGATATCTCTTGTGTCTCTGTCAAGTGGTAAGTCTAACATACCGCTTGGCACGCGTCGTGGGGGGTGGGGGAGGATTTCAGCTCTGGGGCAGAATCAGTCAGGCCTAACAGTCAGCATCCACCTCCGCACCAACATCCACCTCCGCACCATCCACCTCCGCACCATCCACCTCCGCACCATCCACCTCCGCACCATCCACCTCCGCACCATCCACCTCCGCACCATCCACCTCCGCACCATCCACCTCCGCACCATCCACCCCTCACCAACATCCACCTCCTCACCATCCCCCCCTCATCACCATCCACCTCCTCACCATCCACCTCCGCACCAACATCCACCTCCGCACCATCCACCTCCGCACCACCCCCCCCTCACCAACATCCACCTCCGCACCATCCACCTCCGCACCACCCACCCCTCACCAACATCCACCTCCTCACCATCCCCCCCTCATCACCATCCACCTCCTCACCATCCACCTCCGCACCATCCCCCCCTCACCAACATCCACCTCCTCACCATCCACCTCCGCACCACCCCCCCCTCACCAACATCCACCTCCGCACCACCCACCTCCGCACCACCCACCCCTCACCAACATCCACCTCCGCACCACCCACCTCCGCACCACCCACCCCTCACCAACATCCACCTCCGCACCACCCACCTCCGCACCACCCACCCCTCACCAACATCCACCTCCGCACCACCCACCTCCGCACCACCCACCCCCTCACCAACATCCACCTCCGCACCACCCACCTCCGCACCATCCACCCCTCACCAACATCCACCTCCGCACCATCCACCTCCGCACCATCCACCTCCGCACCACCCACCTCCGCACCATCCACCCCTCACCAACATCCACCTCCTCACCATCCACCTCCGCACCATCCACTCCTCACCAACATCCACCTCCGCACCACCCACCCCTCACCAACATCCACCTCCGCACCACCCACCTCCGCACCATCCACCCCTCACCAACATCCACCTCCGCACCATCCCCCCCTCATCAACATCCACCTCCGCACCATCCACCCCTCACCAACATCCACCTCCGCACCATCCACCTCCGCACCAACATCCACCTCCGCACCATCCCCCCCTCATCAACATCCACCTCCGCACCATCCACCCCTCACCAACATCCACCTCCGCACCATCCACCTCCGCACCAACATCCACCTCCGCACCATCCACCCCTCACCAACATCCACCTCCGCACCACCCCCCCCTCATCAACATCCACCTCCGCACCACCCCCCCCTCACCAACATCCACCTCCGCACCATCCCCCCCTCACCAACATCCACCTCCACACCACCCCCCCCTCACCAACATCCACCTCCGCACCATCCACCCCTCACCAACATCCACCTCCTCACCATCCCCCCCTCATCACCATCCACCTCCTCACCATCCACCTCCGCACCAACATCCACCTCCGCACCATCCACCTCCGCACCACCCCCCCCTCACCAACATCCACCTCCGCACCATCCACCTCCGCACCACCCACCCCTCACCAACATCCACCTCCTCACCATCCCCCCCTCATCACCATCCACCTCCTCACCATCCACCTCCGCACCACCCCCCCCTCACCAACATCCACCTCCTCACCATCCACCTCCGCACCACCCCCCCCTCACCAACATCCACCTCCGCACCACCCACCTCCGCACCACCCACCCCTCACCAACATCCACCTCCGCACCACCCACCTCCGCACCACCCACCCCTCACCAACATCCACCTCCGCACCACCCACCTCCGCACCATCCACCCCTCACCAACATCCACCTCCGCACCACCCACCTCCGCACCACCCACCCCTCACCAACATCCACCTCCGCACCACCCACCTCCGCACCATCCACCCCTCACCAACATCCACCTCCTCACCATCCACCTCCGCACCACCCACCTCCGCACCAACATCCACCTCCGCACCACCCACTCCTCACCAACATCCACCTCCGCACCACCCACCCCTCACCAACATCCACCTCCGCACCACCCACCTCCGCACCATCCACCCCTCACCAACATCCACCTCCGCACCATCCCCCCCTCATCAACATCCACCTCCGCACCATCCACCCCTCACCAACATCCACCTCCGCACCATCCACCTCCGCACCAACATCCACCTCCGCACCATCCCCCCCTCATCAACATCCACCTCCGCACCATCCACCCCTCACCAACATCCACCTCCGCACCATCCACCTCCGCACCAACATCCACCTCCGCACCATCCACCCCTCACCAACATCCACCTCCGCACCACCCCCCCCTCATCAACATCCACCTCCGCACCACCCCCCCCTCACCAACATCCACCTCCGGCACCATCCCCCCCTCACCAACATCCACCTCCGCACCACCCCCCCCTCACCAACATCCACCTCCGCACCACCCCCCCCTCACCAACATCCACCTCCGCACCACCCCCCCCTCACCAACATCCACCTCCGCACCACCCCCCCCTCACCAACATCCACCTCCGCACCACCCCCCCCTCACCAACATCCACCTCCGGCACCATCCCCCCCTCACCAACATCCACCTCCGCACCACCCCCCCCTCACCAACATCCACCTCCGCACCACCCCCCCCTCACCAACATCCACCTCCGCACCATCCCCCCCTCACCAACATCCACCTCCGCACCACCCCCCCCTCACCAACATCCACCTCCGCACCACCCACTCCTCACCAACATCCACCTCCGCACCACCCACCCCTCACCAACATCCACCTCCGCACCACCCACTCCTCACCAACATCCACCTCCGCACCATCCCCCCCTCACCAACATCCACCTCCACACCATCCACCTCCTCACCAACATCCACCTCCGCACCATCCCCCCCTCACCAACATCCACCTCCGCACCATCCACCTCCTCACCAACATCCACCTCCGCACATCCACCTCCTCACCAACATCCACCTCCGCACCATCCCCCCCTCACCAACATCCACCTCCGCACCATCCACCTCCTCACCAACATCCACCTCCGCACCATCCCCCCCTCACCAACATCCACCTCCGCACCATCCCCCCCTCACCAACATCCACCTCCACACCACCCACTCGTCATCAACATCCACCTCCGCACCACCCACCCCTCACCAACATCCACCTCCGCACCATCCACCTCCTCACCAACATCCACCTCCGCACCATCCCCCCCTCACCAACATCCACCTCCACACCACCCACTCGTCATCAACATCCACCTCCGCACCATCCCCCCCTCACCAACATCCACCTCCGCACCATCCACCTCCTCACCAACATCCACCTCCGCACCATCCCCCCCTCACCAACATCCACCTCCGCACCATCCACCTCCTCACCAACATCCACCTCCGCACCATCCCCCCCTCACCAACATCCACCTCCGCACCATCCCCCCCTCACCAACATCCACCTCCGCACCATCCCCCCCTCACCAACATCCACCTCCGCACCATCCACCTCCTCACCAACATCCACCTCCGCACCATCCCCTCCTCACCAACATCCACCTCCGCACCACCCACCCCTCACCAACATCCACCTCCGCACCATCCCCCCCTCACCAACATCCACCTCCGCACCACCCACCTCCGCACCACCCACCCCTCACCAACATCCACCTCCGCACCACCCACTCCTCATCAACATCCACCTCCGCACCACCCACCCCTCACCAACATCCACCTCCGCACCACCCACTCCTCACCAACATCCACCTCCGCCCCCCCCCCCCCCCCAGTGCGGTTTAGGGGCAATTTTCTGGCTCCTCCCCATCTTTCAGCCATTTCTGTGAAGGCGGAACACACACTCACTCATACACACACTCACACACACACTCACACTCACACACACACTCACACACACTCACTCACACCCACACACACTCACTCACACACTCACACACTCACTCACACTCACTCACACTCACTCACTCACACCCACACACACTCACTCACACTCACACACTCACACACACACACTCACTCACACTCACACTCACACACTCACACTCACTCACACTCACACACACACCCACACACACTCACTCACACACTCACACACTCACTCACACTCACTCACACCCACACACACTCACTTACACACTCACACACTCACTCACACTCACTCACACTCACTCACTCACACCCACACACACTCACTCACACTCACACACTCACACACTCATACACACTCACACTCACACACTCACTCACACTCACACACACACCCACACACACTCACTCACACACTCACACACTCACTCACACTCACTCACACTCACTCACTCACACCCACACACACTCACTCACACTCACACACACACACTCACTCACACTCACACACTCGCACACTCACTCACACTCACACACTCAATCACACTCATACACTCACTCACACTCACTCACTCACACCCACACACACTCACTCACACTCACACACTCACACACACACACTCACTCACACTCACACACTCACACTCACTCACACTCACACACACACCCACACACACTCACTCACACACTCACACACTCACTCACACTCACTCACACTCACTCACTCACACCCACACACACTCACTCACACACTCACACACTCACACACTCACTCACACTCACTCACACTCACTCACTCACACCCACACACACTCACTCACACTCACACACTCACTCACACTCATACACACTCACACTCACACACTCACTCACACTCACACACACACCCACACACACCCACACACACTCACTCACACACACACACTCACTCACACTCACTCACACTCACTCACACTCACTCACTCACACCCACACACACTCACTCACACTCACACACTCACACACACACACTCACTCACACTCACACACTCACACTCACACTCACTCACACTCACACACACACACTCACACACACACACTCACACTCACTCTCACACTCACACACTCACACTCACACACTCACACTCACTCTCACTCACACTCACACACTTTCACTCATACACACTCACACACTCACACTCTCACACTCACTCACACTCTCACTCTCACACTCATACACTCACACTCAAGTACACTCCATACTCATGGCACTAAGCAACACACGTCAATCTTGCATTGTGGATAGATCTGTGCTAATTATTCCCTATTTAATCTGTAGGTCGGGGAAGTATCGAGATCCCAGTGCTGTGTATGCTGATTCAAGGAGGGCCCAACATGCTGGAGGTGAGGAACTGACTGATGTCCTTCTGTCTGAGTGGAAAGTGAATGGAGAGAAATAAAACCTCACTCTCTCTTTAAAGGATGTGCAGCTGAGACTCCCTCACTGAGGCCTGTCATACCAGGAGAGACTCAGTCAGTTTAGGAGTGAGAGGGGATCTCATAGAAACTTATAAAATTCAAACAGGATTAGACAGGGTAGATTCAGAAAGAATGTTCCTGATGGTGGGGGAGTCCAGAACTATTTATTATTTTGTATGATTTATTTAATTTATTCGCGTCGCCATAGCCTTACATTAACACTGCAATGAAGTTACTGTGAAAATCCCAGGGGTTTGAGGACAAGGGATAAACATTTTAAGACTGAGGTGAGGAGAAATTTCTTCACCCAGATGTGTGGAATTCACTCCCACAGAAAGCAGCTGAGGCCAAAACGTTGTGTGATTTCAAGAAGAAATTAGATTTCGCTCTTGGGGCTGAAGGGATTGAGGAATATGGGGGGAAGGGGGGGATCAGGATATTGAATTTGATGATCAGCCATGATCAGAATGAAGGTGGAGCAGGCTCGAAGGGCAGAGTGGCCTCCTCCTGCTTCTAGTTTCTAAGGTACCCAAGCAGTAAGTCTCTTCCTTTAGGGTCCTACTGTAATGTTCATTTTAAGATACCTGCCTTTTAAACAAACCATTTCCTGCCCTAAGACGGGATCGGGGATACTGCAGGACAGAGGGAGGCTATTCTGCCCATCATCACCCTGCTGCCTCTCAGCTAATATTCCCCCCCCCCCAGCTAAACTCTGCAAACTGATTTCTCTTCGGGTAATTATCCCATTCCCATTTGGCACTTTCATGGAATCAGCCCCATTGCACGCTCGAGCACAGAATCATAAAACCCCTACAGTGCAGAATGAGGCCATTCAGCCCATCCAACCTGCACTGACTCTCCCATAGATCATCTTATCCAGGTCCTATCCCCATACATTTAGCATGGCCAATCCCCCTAACCTGCACATCTTTGGACACTAAGGGGCAATTTAGCATGGCCAATCCCCCTAACCTGCACATCTTTGGACACTAAGGGGCAATTTAGCATGGCCAATCCACCTAACCTACACATCTTTGGACTCTAAGGGGCAATTTAGCATGGCCAATCCACCTAACCTACACATCTTTGGACTCTAAGGGGCAATTTAGCATGGCCAATCCACCTAACCTACACATCTTTGGACTCTAAGGGGCAATTTAGCATGGCCAATCCACCTAACCTGCACATCTTTGGACACTAAGGGACAATTTAGCATGGCCAATCCACCTAACCTGCACATCTTTGGACACTAAGGGGCAATTTAGCATGGCCAATCCACCTAACCTACACATCTTTGGACACTAAGGGACAATTTAGCATGGCCAATCCACCTAACCCGCACATCTTTGGACACTAAGGGGCAATTTAGCATGGCCAATCCACCTAACCGGCACATCTTTGGACACTAAGGGACAATTTAGCATGGCCAATCCACCTAACCCGCACATCTTTGGACACTAAGGGGCAATTTAGCATGGCCAATCCACCTAACCGGCACATCTTTGGACACTAAGGGACAATTTAGCATGGCCAATCCACCTAACCCGCACATCTTTGGACACTAAGGGACAATTTAGCATGGCCAATCCACCTAACCTGCACATCTTTGGAACGTGGGGGGTGGAACCAGAGCACCCGGAGGAAACCCACGCAGACACGGGGAGAACGTGCAGACTCCACACAGGCAGTGACCCGAGCCAGGAATCGAACCCGGGTCCCTGGCGCTGTGAAGCAGCAGCGCTAACCCACTGTGCCACCACCTTTTGTCTTTTCACTGTAAACAATCCAAGTTTGCGAGGTGAGGGTGGGGAGAGCCTCTGTCTGCGGGATCCGGGTGGGATTTTGTGCGGGGATATTCTTAATCTGCTCTCTTTACCTCTGGGCCAACAGAGGATCTACAAAGCGACAACGAACAACATTCCGTGGCTGATCCTAGCAGGATCAGGAGGGATGGCGGACATTCTAGCGGAGGTCCTGGTGGAATCCTTCACGGCGGACACCCTGAAGAAGGAGGTGGAAGAGCGAATCCGCAAGCACTTTCCATCGGAAGATATCCACAGCCTGGTGGAGCTGGTGAGTCTGGGAAAGCCAGAGGGGGCAGTGAAGGCCTGGTCGCTAAAACACTGGGATACTGGCCGGCCCCGCTGGCTGGGCCACCATTGTTGCCCATCCCTAATTACCCCTTGAACTGACTGGCGCGCTCCCCCGACACTAAGGGGCAATTTAACACCTAACCCGTACATCTTTGGACTGTGGGAGGAAACCGGAGCACCCGGGGGAAACCCACGTAGACATGGGGAGAATGTGCAAATTCCGCACAGACAGTGACCCAAACTGGGAATCAAATCCAGCACCAGGCGCTATGAGGCAGCAGTGCAAACCACTGTGCCGCCTGTCAACCACATCTCTGTGGGTTTGGAGTTACATGTAGGTCAGACATGTCCTACATGTCTGGCAAGGACAGCAAAAGGAATTAGCATAACTTTTACCAAGCTAAATACCAACTTTGACAAGGTGTAATTCTCAATAGCTAACCACCTCTATAGTTCCAGTTTAAGCAATATCCCCATAGACATAAATCCTATTTCAGAACCAGTCAGCACCAAAAACGGATATGCTCACATGGATGCTAGATTTCCAGTCTTTTAACCTCTCCAGTCAGATACAGAAAGACACCTTCCAACTCTTCAGAGAAAGATCCACCCACAAACAACAAAATCTCTGAGAAAGAGACAGATTTCCTGGGAGGTTCGCGTCTCCACTCCAGAGAGAGAAAGAAGTGCAGAGAAAGCAACCTCTCTAATGATCCCAAGCAGCAGACTGAGCTTAATTTCTCTGTGTAAGCCTAGCTCCACCCAGCCACATGATTTTTCTGTCATGTTGAGCCCTAATCAAACCCTACTCTTTAAAACCCCAGGGGAAAACACTAAAATAACATTCAGTGTTAGACCAGATTAAAACAAACATTGTAATAATTAAAATCGATTAGAATTCCTCCAGTGCAGAAGGAGGCCGTTCAGCCCATCGCGTCTGCACCAACACAATCCCTTCCAGGCCTTATCCCCATAACCTTACATATTTGCCCTACTAACCCCGTGACATTAAGGGGCAATTTTTCCAATCAACCTAACCCACACATCTTTGGACTATGGGAGGAAACCGGAGCACCCGGAGGAAACCCACGCAGAGACCGTGCAGACTCCACAAGGCAGTGACCCAAGCTGGGAATCGAACCCGGGTCCTGGCGCTGTGGGGCAGTAGTGCTAACCACTGTGCCACTCTGCTGGGCCAGTGCTGCTGCAGTAACAACAGGGCCTGCCAGGAACAGACAAAGTGGCACCGGATAATAAAACAAACTGCTAAAACAGGCCCTCCAGAAGAAAGATGACCCAAATACATTTCTTAAAGGCATAGTAGCATCACAGACACGAACCCATAACCTTCAGACTTAAGGGTGCTCCCATTGAGCCATGAGCCACACTTTTGCCCTCCATGTCTCTCTCTCCCTCTGTTTTTTTTCCCTTCTCCAGGTTGAGCTTGGAGGTGGCACGGTAACACGGTGGTTAGCACTGCTATTTCACAGCTCCAGGGATCTGGGTTCAATTCCCAGCTGGGGTCACTGTCTGTGTGGGGTTTGCACATTCTCCTCGTGTCTGCATGGGTTTCCTCCGGGTGCTCCAGTTTCCTCCCACAGTCCAAAGATGTGCGGGTTAGGTTGATTGGCCGTGATAAAATTGCCTATAGTGCCCTGAGAGGTTAGAGGGTAAACATGTAGAGATATGGGGGTGGGATTGTGGTTGGTGCAGACTCGATGGGCCGAATGGCCTCTTCCTGTACTGTAGGGATTCCGTGATGTGATGATTTGAACATGTTCAGCTGGTGGAATTTTCCAATGAATTATTCCTAACTACTCGCTGCCTAATAAACTCCACGATCGTACATTTGTAGGTAGAGAAGATCTTTGAAAACAAGCACCTGGTCACGGTTTACAATGCCAGCCTGGAGGGGACACTGGAATTCGATACGATGATTTTAAAAGCGCTTTTCAAAGGTAAAACCCAACATCGAAACCCATCGCTCTCAATTCTCCAGCCTGCAGGCGCAGGGATGGATTTCAGCGCCTCCCATTCCCTGGCCCTGTGAGCAGTGGCTATTCAACCTTGAACAGCATCACCCTGAAAGGGAGGTGATGGCCTGGTGGTGTTATCGCCAGCCTATTAATCCAGAAACTCAGCTAACACTCTGCGGACCTGGGTTCGAATCCCGCCACAGCAGCTGCTGGGGTTTGAGTTCAATTTTTAAAAATCCGGAATTAAGGATCTACTGATGACCATGAAACCATCGGATAAAAGCAAATTATTGCGGAATCTGAAACTGAAAGGGAAAGCGCTGGAAAATCTCAGCAGGTCTGGCAGCAATGGTGAGGAGAGAAAAGAGCTGACGTTTCGAATCTAGGTGATCCTTTGTCAAAGCTTTAACTCGAAACGTCAGCTCTTTTCTCTCCTCACAGATGCTGCCAGACCTGCTGAGATTTTCCAGTGCTTTCTCTTTTGGTTCCATTAAACTGATTGTCGATTGTCGGAAAAACCTTTCCGGGTCACTAATGTTCTTTAGGGAAGGAAATCTGCCGTCCTTACCCGGTCTGGCCTAATGTGACTCCAGAGTCACAGCCAATGTGGTTGACTCTCAACTGCCCTCCAAGGGTAACTAGGGATGGGCAATAAATACTGGCCCAGCCCAGCGACGCCCATGTCCCACGAATGAATAAAAACAGTTGGATGGATTTCCCTCCTCAACCTGACGTCTGGACCCTAATTGGGAGCAGTGGCCACCCCTCCCCCCCCCCTCCCAACCACATTACCTCTCCCCCACCCCTCGTCCACCCCACCCCTCATCCACCAACCTTCCCCCAAGCTTGACCTTTGTCCCAACCTCTTCCGGGGCAACAGAGGTCAGAGTTCACTTTCTGCTATCCCAACTGAGAAATATTAATTCGGCAATCTGTAATGACTCAGTGATTCGCACTCCTATCTCCTAGTCAGCAGCTTGGGGATCCCATGTTAAGAGCTAACAACCACACCAATGCACGGTGGTGGTACAGTGGTTAGCACTGCTGCCTCACAGCTCCAGGGATATGGGTTCAATTCCTGACTCGGGCCACTGTCTGTGTGGAGACTGCAAGTTCTCCCCGTGTCTGCGTGGGTTTCCTCTGGATGCTCTGGTTTCCTCCCACAGTCCAAAGATGTGCAGGTTAGGTGGATTGGCTATGCTAAATTGCCCCTTAGTGTCCAAAGATGTACAGGTTAGGTGGATTGGCTATGCTAAATTGCCCCTTAGTGTCCAAAGATGTACAGGTTAGGTGGATTGGCCATGCTAAATTGCCCCTTAGTGTCCAAAGATGTACAGGTTAGGTGGATTGGCTATGCTAAATTGCCCCTTAGTGTCCAAAGATGTACAGGTTAGGTGGATTGGCCATGCTAAATTGCCCCTTAGTTTCCAAAGATGTACAGGTTAGGTGGATTGGCTATGCTAAATTGCCCCTTAGTGTCCAAAGATGTACAGGTTAGGTGGATTGGCCATGCTAAATTGCCCCTTAGTGTCCAAAGATGTACAGGTTAGGTGGATTGGCCATGCTAAATTGCCCCTTAGTGTCCAAAGATGTACAGGTTAGGTGGATTGGCCATGTTAAATTGCCCCTTAGTTTCCAAAGATGTACAGGTTAGGTGGATTGGCCATGCTAAATTGCCCCTTAGTGTCATGGAGATTACCAGGGTAAATACGTGGGGCTATGGGAATAGTTAACACTGAGTTGCTGCCACTTTGAACCCTGTTCTTTTTCCACATACAGCCTGTAAGAAGCAGACGACGAATGCTCGGGCCTACCTGGATGAGTTGAAACTGGCAGTAGCTTGGAGCAGAGTGGATATTGCCAAAAGCCAATTATTTAATGGGGAAATACTGTGGAAGGTAAGTGAGGGTGTGAGTGTATACGTGTGTGTGTCTGTTCCAGGGACTTCCCCCTGTTTTCTCAAGATGGCAGGTTTGGCATGCTACAGATTGGGGAAAAGGAGGAAATGGGTGGCATAGTGGTTAGCGCTGCTGTCTCATAGTACCGTGTTCTGGGTTCGATTCTGGCCTCGGATGACTGTCCATGTAGAATTTGCATCTTCTCTCTGTGTCTGTGCGGGTTTCCTCCGGGTGCTCCAGTTTCCTCCCACAGTGCAAAGATGTGCAGGTTAGGTGGATTGGCCATGCTAAATTGCCCCTTAGTGTCCAAAGATGTGTAGGTTAGGTGGATTGGCCATGCTAAGTTGCCCCTTAGTGTCCAAAGATGTGTAGGTTAGGTGGATTGGCCATGCTAAGTTGCCCCTTAGTGTCCAAAGATGTGTAGGTTAGGTAGATTGGCCATGCTAAATTGTCCCTTAGTGTCCAAAGATGTGCAGGTTACGTGGATTGGCCATGCTAAGTTGCCCCTTAGTGTCCAAAGATGTGCAGGTTACGTGGATTGGCCATGCTAAATTGTCCCTTAGTGTCCAAAGATGTGTAGGTTAGGGTGGATTGGCCATGCTAAGTTGCCCCTTAGTGTCCAAAGATGTGTAGGTTAGGTGGATTGGCCATGCTAAGTTGCCCCTTAGTGTCCAAAGATGTGTAGGTTAGGTGGATTGGCCATGCTAAATTGCCCCTTAGTGTCCAAAGATGTGCAGGTTAGGTGGATTGGCCATGCTAAATTGCCCCTTAGTGTCCAAAGATGTGCAGGTTAGGTGGATTGGCCATGCTAAATTGCCCCTTAGTGTCCAAAGATGTGCAGGTTAGGTGGATTGGCCATGCTAAATTGCCCCTTAGTGTCCAAAGATGTGTAGGTTAGGTGGATTGGCCATGCTAAATTGCCCCTTAGTGTCCAAAGATGTGCAGGTTATGTGGATTGGCCATGCTAAATTGCCCCTTAGTGTCCAAAGATGTGTAGGTTAGGTGGATTGGCCGTGCTAAATTGCCCCTTAGTGTCCAAAGATGTGTAGGTTAGGTGGATTGGCCATGCTAAATTTGTGGGGTTATGGCGATAGGGTGGAGGAGAGGGCCTGGGTAAGACACTCTGTCAGAGAGTCAGTTCAGAATTGCTGGGCCGAATGGCCTCCTTCTGCACTGTAGGGATTCTACGGTCTCCGAGTGTCGAGGTATTTTGGTATTCGCTGCAAACGTGTGGCACCTGAAGGTCACTTGTAAATAAATCTCTTTCCGTTCACACACAACGTCTCTGAGAGGGCCTCACGCTGTGTTGTTTCTGACTCAGTCCTGCGACCTGGAGGAGCCCATGACTGCCGCTCTGATCAACAACAATCCGGAGTTCGTCAAGCTCTTCATCGACAACGGCATCAACATGGTGGAGTACCTCTCGTATCAGCGCCTGGAGGAGCTGTACAGCTCGGTGGAACGGAACTCCCTCCTCAACGCCTTCCTTCAGAAGAAGAAGGAGGAGAGGAAGGCCTTGCAGGGCAAGGAGGCCAATCTCCCACCGAGCATCGATGGCAAACATCGCAGCTACTGTCTCCTGGAGGTGCTGAAAGTGTTGAAAGATCTGATGGGAGATTTTTGTGAGCCAATGTACGGGGAACTATTCAATCAGGCTAACTGCCAGCAGAACGAACTGGTAAGAATTGGAGTCTGGTTTGGTTTTCTGAGCATCCGACTCTTGAATTTAAATTGTGGCAACGCTGACATGGTACATTTTATTCAACTTTCTGTTAGTGTGAGGATAAGAAATTTCACTCCAAGCATGATTCTATAGACAAACTAGGGAGCTTTTCATAGAATCCCTACAGTGCAAAAGGTGTCCATTTGGCCCATCAAGTCTGCACCTACAACAATCCCACCCAGGCCCTATTCCCGTAACTCCATATATTTATCCCACCAATCCCCCTAACACTAGGGTCAATTTAGCCAATTGACCAGTTAACCTAACCCCTTTAACAAAATAAACTTTATCTAACAATGCAGTTTAACTATAACAAATGAATTAGCTTAACATTCAACAATTGAATAAAAATTAAATGGGACAAGATACAATTCTTAACTGCTAATCTGTTGCTATGAGTGTCAATTCAAGTGGTATTCCTCGTACAGACTCAAAACCCCTCTTCAAAATCAGTCAGCAACACATGGGCTTACGTGCTTGTACTTAGGTTAACAGTCCTAGAGCTTTTTAAACACTTCTGGAGAGAGCCAGAGAGTGAGAGAGAGAAAGCTATCTTCCAACAGCCCCAAACAGCAGCCTCCAGAGAGAGAAAAACAGAAAGTCACCTGCTGCTACTTTCAGAATGAGGCAGAAAATTATTGTGAGACAAAATAAAATCTTCCCTGCAAGCTTAGCACCTCCCATTAGCACATGGCTCTGTCTCTTACCAATCAACCTGATCAAAACCCTACTCTGAAACCTTAAGGAAAACCTAAGTGAACATAAATGCATTAACTCTGTTTCGACAAACTCATCATTAGCTAAAATCAGTCTCATCTTTCATTCGCAATGTGTTGTCCAGACAAATCAACACCCTGTGAAACAACTGGATTTTAAACATACCCTTTACAAGAGAAATGGTATACTTAGTTTCCTTAAAGGTACAGTACCATCACAAGCGGCACTATCTAAATATAAATCTTTCTTTCAAATGCTCCACAAACAACGAGATAGATAGATAGGTAATTAACCTTATTGGAGGTGGGCCTTGCTGGGTCACAGGAAGATGGCATCCACAACAGTGCAGCACTCGCTCAGTACCGCATGGATGTACCAGTTACAGTAACCTGCTCGTTCAGAATTAGGATTGATACCAACTGAGTTGGACGGGTACCTAATGCAGCAATAATTGTCTTCCTGTTTCAGTCGCTGAAGCCTCAGGAGCTGTCCTACCTCACGAAAAAGTGTGCCACTCCATGGACTGACCTGTTCATCTGGGCCGTACTTCAGAGCCGGAATGAAATGGCTACCTACTTCTGGGAAATGGTGAGCGAGAGCCGGGCTGAGGCGAGCCTGCTGCATCTCATCCAAATTAGATATTCTTTCACCTTCCTTCATTAACAACACAAATCGTTAAAGTTTATTTATTGTTGTCACAAGTAGCCTTACATTAACACTGCAATGAAGTTACTGTGAAAATCCCCTAGTCGCCACACTCCGGCTCCTGTTTGGGTACACTGAGCGAGAATTTAGCATGGCCAATGCACCCTAACCAACATGTCTTTGGGACCATGGGAGGAAACTGGAGCACCCGGAGGAAACCCACGCAAATACGGGGAAAAGGTGCAAACTCCACACAGGCAGTCACCCAAGCCGGGAATCGAACCCTAGTCCCTGGTGCTGTGAGGAAGCATTGCTAACCACTGTGCTGCTGTGCCACCCATAGAATCCCTACAGTGCAGAAGGAGGCCATTTGGCCTATCAAATCTGTACTGACTCTCCAACAGAGCATTTACCCAAGCCCTATCCCTATAACCACACATATTTATCCTGCCAATCCACCTAACCTGCACATTTTTGGACACTAAGGAGCAATTTAGTATGGCCAATCCCCCTAACCTACACATCTAG
The DNA here is from genome assembly GCF_965287045.1 of Carcharhinus amblyrhynchos. Classification (NCBI taxonomy): domain Eukaryota; kingdom Metazoa; phylum Chordata; class Chondrichthyes; order Carcharhiniformes; family Carcharhinidae; genus Carcharhinus; species Carcharhinus amblyrhynchos. Next base: position 8,741,017 of record NC_137358.1, on the reverse strand, counting down.
GGGCACTAAGGGATAATTCAGCATGGCCAATCCATATAACCTACACATCTTTGGACACTAAGGAGCAATTTATCATGGCCAATCCCCCTAACCTACACATCTAGGGGCACTAAGGGACAATTTAACATGGTCAATCCACCTAACCTACACATCTTTGGACACTAAGGGGCAATTTAGCATGGCCAATCCCCCTAACCTACACATCTAGGGGCACTAAGGGATAATTTAGCCTGGCCAATCCACCTAACCTACACATCTTTGGACACTAAGGGGCAATTTAGCATGGCCAATCCACCTAACCTGCACATCTTTGGATGCTAAGAGACTAACTTAGCATGGCCAGTCCACTTAACCTATACATCATTGGAATGTGGAAGGAAACCGGAGCATCTGGAGGAAACCCACGCAGACACGGGGAGAACATGTGAATTCCACACAGACAGTCACCAGAGGCCAGAATTGAACCCAGGTCCTTGGCGACATGAAGCAGCAGCGCTAACCACTGTGCCACCATGCCCCCATGTAAATACACTGGCAGCAGCTCAGAGGAGATTTACTAGATAAACTGGTATGGGCGGGTTGTGTTATGAGGAAAGGCCGGAGAGAGTGGGCTTCTTTCTGCTGGAGTTTAGACGATATATAGGATAGTGAGAGGGATTGACAGGGTCAATACTGAGAGGGTGTTTCCCTCTGTGAGAGAGATTAGGGCCAGAGGACGTAATCTCATAGTAGGGGGCCGCTCAAGATGAGGAGGAATTTTTTCTCTCAGAGGGGAGTGAATCTGTGGAATTCTTTACCACGGCGGGGGTGATGTAGAGGCTCCGTCATTAAGTATGTTCAAAGCTGAGATAGATTTTTAATTAGTAAGGGAACCAT
>NC_137358.1:8597641-8735141 GCF_965287045.1 Carcharhinus amblyrhynchos | reverse complement strand
CCGTGTCTGCGTGAGTTTCCTCTGGGTGCTCCAGTTTCCTCCCACTGTCCGAAAGACGCGCAGGTCAGGGTGCATTGGCCGTGCTAAATTCTCCCTCAGTGTACCCAAACAGAGGCCAGATTTTCACAGTAACTTCATTGCAGTGTTAATGTAAGCTTACTTGTGACACTAATATATAGACATCAAACTGAAAGAACAGCTTCTTCCCTGCTGCCATCAGACTTTTGAACTTGCACTGTCTGTCTGGAGACTGCATGTTCTCCCCGTGTCTGCGTGGGTTTCCTCCGGGTACTCCTGTTTCCTCCCACAGTCCGAAAGACGTGCCGGTTAGGGTGCATTGGCCGTGCTAAATTCTCCCTCAGTGTGACCCGAACAGGTGCCGGAGGGTGGAGACTAGGGAATTTTTACAGTAACTTCATTGCAGTGTTAATGTAAGTCGACTAATGAGTAGTCTTCAAACTTAAAACCTAAATGGTGGACGTAGAGAGTTTGAGGGTTATACCCAATGGTGGTAATGTTACCGGAGTGATAATCCAGAGGCCTATTTTTAGAGATAGCGGGTGGGATGTTGAGCCTGAGAGATTACACTGCGTTTTATTCAACAGGCCCTCCTCAACCAGACCTGGTGGGGGGAGATGGACCGGAACACCAAGATGTGGAAGCTTTGCCTCGCCTTCTTCTGCCCGCCTCTCATCTACAGTAAGCTCATCAAATTCAGGTGAGACCCGTCCCTTGTTTTGCGACCCGCCCGCCTTCCACCTCATGCCACCCTGTTAGCAAAGCGTGGGTACCACCCGACGTGGGGCATGACCCCATCGCAGCCTGGAGTTTGCTTCCTACCTCTGGGTTCACCATTCCGAAAGGGGTACGTCGATGTGGCAGCGGGTGAACCTATGGGTCAGTGCGGCAGTGGACCATGCCAGCTGGGAAGGCCCAGGGTACAATTACCGCCCCCCCCAATCCTGTGCTGGGTAGTAGACATCGTAAGAAAGTCTCATAACACCAGTTAGAGCCCACCAGGTTTATCTGGTATCTCGAGCTTTCGGAGCGCTGCCCCTTCATCAGGTCACTGGAGAGGTCGCTGGTTAAGGGGCAGTGCTCCAAAAGCTCATAATTCCAAATAAACCTGTTGGACTTTAACCTGGTGTTGTGAGGCTTCTTAATGTGCCCACCCCAGTCCAATGCTGGCATCTCCACATCATGGGTAAACATTGTGCTGACTGTACCAAGTCTCATGGAGAGTTCACCTTGACAGTCAATGGCCTGACCATCACGGAATCCCTCCACCATCAACATCTTTGGGGAGTCGGTACCGACTCGATGGGCCGAATGGCCCCTTCTGCACTGTGGGGGTTCTCTGATGACTGTTCTCAGAGACCGGTGGCGGAGGTTGGGTGGGTTGAATGACCTCCTCCTGCCCCTAGGGGGGGTCAGTGATCTCCGGAGGGGAGAAGAGTTTGCTAGTCAATAAAGGCGGCCATTCCCAACCAAGCCCTTGTTCACGAACTATAATCAATATTTCTGCTTCACTTACAGCAACGGCGCAGAAGAACAACAGACAGAAAAGACTGCGTCTGATTTGGACAGCGTTGACGGGGATTTATTGATTCAGCGCTCTGAGATCTCCTGGTTAGTGGCACTTCCTCTATTTCGAACATAGAGACTAGAAACAGGAGGAGGCCATTTGGCCCTTCGAGCCTGCTCCACCATTCATTTTGATCATGGCTGATCATCAAATTCAATATCCTGATCCCCCCCTTCCCCCATAACCCTCGATCCTTTTAGCCCCAAGAGTTATATCTAATTTCTTCTTGAAATCAGACAACATTTTGGCCTCAACTACTTTCTGTGGGAGTGAATTCCACACATTTACCACCCTCTGGGTGAAGAAATTTCTCCTCACCTCAGTTCTAAAAGGTTTACCTCTTATCCACAAACTATGACCCTCTAGTTTTGGACTCCCACACCTTCAGGAACATTCTTTCTGAATCTACCCTGTCTAATCCTGTTAGAATTTTATAAGTTTCTATGAGATCCCCTCTCACTCTTCTAAACTCCATTGAATATAATCTATGGGGACGGTGCTGTTTGACATGCGTTTGTCCTCTAGATGGAAGCATCACTGGCTAGGCCAGTATTTATTGCCCATTAATTGCCCTTGGGAAGGTGGTGGTGAGCTCTTCTTTACTCAGAGGGTAGTAAGGGCGTGGAATGCCCTGCCTGCAGCAGTTGTGGACTCGCCAACTTTAAGGGTGTTCAAATGGTCAGTGGATAGGCATATGGGTAACATTGGAATAGTTTAGGTTAGAGGGTCATTAGATTGGTTCCACTGGTCAGCGCAACATCGAGGGCCGAAGGGCCCGTACTGCGCTATGTTCTTGACCTGCTGCAATCCATGAGGTGTAGGCACAACCATAGTGCTGTTAGGATGGGCAATCTCCCCACCCCACCCACTGCCCACCCTATCAAGTGGCCACAAAAGGGCCTCAATTGGCTCAGGGGGACCTCCAATATGCCCCCCAAAGTTGGCAGTGTAGGAGAGGGGATTAGGGGTAAACGGACCACATGCTACACCTTACGAGCCCCCCACCTCCCTCCACCCACCCCCCTGCCTTGTTGCCTTCATATGTGCTGGTAACGGGAGTGTAAAACCCAGCCCATCGAGTCATCTATGGCACAGAAGAAAGCCATTTGGCCCATTGAGCCTCTGCCAGCCCCTTGTGGAGGTTCAGAGACTAGAGTGTTATTGTTTGAGCCAGCCTGGGTGGCACGGTGGTTAGCATTGCTGCCTCACAGCGCCAGGGAAGCAGGTTCGTATTCCCGGCTCGGGTCACTGTCTGTGCGGAGTCTGCACATTCTCCCCGTGTCTGCGTGGGTTTCCTCCGGGTGCTCCGGTTTCCTCCCACACTCCCAAAGATGTGCAGGTTAGGGTGCATTGGCCGTGCTAAATTCTCCCTCAGAGTACCCGAACAGGCGCCGGAACGTGGATTTTCACAGTGACTTCATTGCGTTGTGAATGTAAGCCTACTTGTGACTCTAATAAATAAACTTTAAAATTGTCTTTCGGGCGTCAATCCATTGAGGATAGTTGTCAAGTGAACTTGGGCTGGACATTATTGAACTTTGACTCTGAACCCCTTCCTATTCTCCGTGCAGTGACAGTGAGGCAGACGTCCGGGTAAAGTCTGGCTACAGGCGGCCATTTTGGATGATACGTTGGAAGCAGTTCTGGGGCGCTCCTGTCACCGCCTTCTTTGGAAACGTCATCATGTATTTTGCCTTCCTGTTTCTCTTTGGCTACGTCCTGATCATGGATTTGCCCTTCGAGCGTCCATCCAGGATGGAGCTCATCCTGTATTTCTGGGTTGTCACGCTTGCCTGCGAGGAGGTTCGACAGGTAGGCGGGGCAAAAGGCTTGGAATTAGTTTTCTGAAACAACTTATCTTTGCGAACTCTTAAATATGGCAAGCAAGAGAGACCATTGTTTTTTATTCATCCGTGGGGCACGGGTGTCGCTGGCTAGGCCGGCATTTATTGCCCATCCCTAATTGCCCTTAGAGGGCAGTTGAGAGTCAACCACATTGCTGTGGCTCATGAAACACACGTAGGCCAGACCGGGTAAGGATGGCAGATTTCCTTCCCTAAAGGACATTAGCGAGCCAGATCTCCCACTAAGGTCAACAGTCACTTGCGTTGGTTGCTGGCCTTGTTGCTAGGGTTCTTGCCATGGGCGTAGGCACAACCATAGTGCTGTTAGGATGGGCAATCTCCCCACCCCACCCACTGCCCACTCCATCAGGTGCCACAATAGGGCTTCAATTGGCTCAGGGGGATCTCCAATATGCCCCGTAAAATGGATAGTGTGAGAGAGGGGATTAGGGGTAAACAGGGAAGGGGTCATAACAACAGACCAGAATTGGAAGAGCCCAGAGATTTGATTTGATTTATTATTGCCACATGTATTGGGAGGCAATGGCCCAGCAATATTATCGTGAGACTATTAATCCAGAAACTCAGCTAATGTTTTGGGGGACCCGGATTCGAATCCCGCGATAGCAGATGGTGGAATTTGAATTCAATAAAAAAAATCTGGAATTAAGAATCTACTGACGGCCATGAAACAATTGTCGGAAAAAACCCATCTGGGTCACTTATGTCCTCTAGGAAGGAAATCTGCCGTCCTTACCCGGTCTGGCCTACATGTGACTCCAGAGCCACAGCATTGTGGTTGACTCTTAACTATTAACTTGACCCTGAAGAAGAGCAACTAGAGATGGGCAATAAATGCTGGACAGCCGGCAATGTCTATGTCCCATAAATGAATAAAAAATACTCTGAAAAGTAGTGTTTTTTGTGCGCTTTACAGATAAAGCATACCGTTCATAGAGTACACAGGAGAGAAGTAGTGGAGAAGATGCAGAATGTAGTGTTACAGTCATAGCTAGGGTGTAGAGAAAGATCAGCTCAATATAAGGTAGGTCCATTCAAAAGTCTGACGGCAGCAGGGAAGAAGCTGTTCTTGAGTCGGTTGGTACTTGACCTCAGACTTTTGTATCTTTTTCCCTGAGGGAAGAAGGTGGAAGAGAGAATGTCCGGTGTGCGTGGGGTCCTTGATTATGCTGGCTGCTTTTCCAAGGCAGCGGGAAGTGTAGTCAATGAATGCGAGGCTGGTTTGCGCGATGGATTGGGCTACGTTCACAACCCTTTGTAGTTTCTCTTTGTTGATCTTGGGCTGAGAGGGTGGGGGAGGTGGGAGTCAGGCAGGGGAGGTTCCAGGTCATGGAGGGAAGACCTACCGTCAAGACAGCAGAGAGGTGTGAAGGCAAGACTGGGCGAGGAGGAAGAGTGAACTCGGTTGGGTATGGAGATGAGTGACTAATATCTCTAGTGTAGAAGTGCTGTCACTGAACATGGGGCAATATCACCACCTGCTGGCCAAAGCTCGTGAGCACAGAAACTCGTGGAGAAGGGACTGACATAACCTCGAGGCATCGCAAAGTACTTTCACTAATTAAATACTTTCCTTCTTGCGCTCGCCTTTGACAAGGTGCTGCATAGGAGACTGTTAAATAAGTTAAGTGCCCGTAATGTTAAGGGTAAGATCCTAGCATGATCAGCTAGACAGTCAATATCTTCTTCCAAAGATAGGAGAGTCTAAAACTGGAGGGCATGGGTTTAAAGTGAGAGGGGAGAGATATAAAGGAGTCCAGAGGGGCAACTGTTTCACACAGAGGGTGGTGAGTGTCTGGAACAAGCTGCCAGAGGCAGTCGGAGAGAAGGGTACAATTTTGTCTTTTAAAAAGCATTTAGATAGTTACCTGGGTACGATGGGTATAGAGGGATATGGGCCAAATGCGGGCAATTGGGATTAGCTTACGGGTTTAAAAAAGGGTTTCCTTGCTGTAAACCTCTCTGACTCTAAATGACATGTAGATGACTAATGATGGCCGATCCCTCCCTGAGGTTCCCACAACAATCCAATCACGCTCATTCATTGGTGGTGGGATTTGAACTCGTATCTCCAGATTGCTAGTCCGGTCCGCAGTCACAGTGCCACCACTGTGCCCCCCCACCCTGCCCATGTGACACCGGAGGACCGGTGTAATTGTGGCAATCAATGTGACACCAGCCCCTCTCGTCTTTCCCCAGACCTTCTTTGTCAGCATGAATATCTCCATGAAGAAGAAGGTGAAGCTGTATTATCAGGACATGTGGAACAAGTGCGACATTCTGGCCATTCTCATGTTCATCGCTGGGGTCACCTGCAGGTCAGTGGCCATTTTTGACTGGCAGAGCGGCGGAGAAAGAGAGTTGAAGGGAAGTTATGTCTGCTCTGGGTTGTGGAGGCTGCCCCACCCCTCCATCAGGCCAATGGAAGGGCCTAGCTTAGGCCCTTCTCCACACGTCAACTTATTGGCGCCAAAACACGGCCATGATAAAGTGGGCAGCCTCCCAGGGCCAGTTTCCGAGGTGACAACACTCCATTCAGGCGGGAAAGCCCCCCCTTCGACCCTCCCACACTGTACCCAAGCCCACTGTCACTGGGCTGCCCACCAGAGAGATTCCACCCCCCCCCACCATCAATGTCTGCCAACTAGAGCCTTTCTGAATGAAATATTTTACAAAAACTCTCATGTGGTTGCCTCCATCTAGAATCAACCTCTCTAACTCTCTCTCTCTCAGTCTGTCTCTCACCATCTGTTTCCATCTCTCTGTCTCTTCCTCTCTCTAGCCCCCCTTTCTCCATCCCCCCTTTCTCTCCCTCCCCCCCTTTCCCTCTGCCCCTCTTTCCCTCCCCCCTCTTCCCCCCCCACTTTCCCTCCCTCCCCCCTTTCCTTCCCTCCCCCCCTTTCCCTCTTCCCCCTCTCTTTCCCCTCCCCCTCTCTTCCCCCTCTCTCTTCCCTCCCTTTCCCCCTCCCCCCTCGCTCCTCCCCCTCTCTTCCCCCCTTTCCCCCTCCCCCTCCCTCCTCACCCCTCTCTTCCCCACCTTTCCCCGTCCCCCCTCGCATTACCCCTCCCTCTCTCTTCCCCCTCTCTCTCTCCCCCCCCTTTTCCCCCTCCCCCCTTGCTCCTCCCTCACCCCTTCCCCCTCCCCCTCACCCCTTCCCCCTCCCCCTTTCCCCCTTCTCCCTCTCCCGCCCTCTCATTCCCCCCCATCTGTTTCCCCATCCCTTCTCTTTTCACCCTCTCCCCTCCCTTTGCCCCCTCCCCTCTCTTTCCCCCCTCTGTTCCTCTCTCTCTTTCCCCCCTCCTCCCTCTTTTTCCCTGCTCCCCCCTTTCTTCCCCCCTCCTTTACCCCCTCCCCTATGGTCACCTGGGATGATGGCAACTTGACATTTATATTTTAAAACATAGGAAAACTACAGCACGATACAGACCCTTCGGCCCATAAAGCTGTGCCGAACATGTCCCTACCTTAGAGATTACTAGGCTTACCTATAACCCTCTATCTTACTAAGTCCCATGTACTCATCCAGAAGCCTCTTAAAAGACCCTATTGAATCCGCCCCCACCTCCGTTGCCAGCAGACCATTCCACGAACCCACCACTCTCTGAGTGAAAAACGTACCCCTGACATCTCCTCTGTGCCTACTCCCCAGTACCCTAAACCTGTGTCCTCTTGTGGCAGCCATTTCATCCCTGGGGAAAAACCTCTGAGAATCCACTCGATCAATACCTCTCAACATCTCATCCGCCTCTATCAGGACACCCTCTCATCCTTCGTCTCTCCAAGGAGGAGAGGCCGAGCTCCCTCAACCTATCCTCATAAGGCATGGCCCCCAATACAGGCAACATCCTTGTCAATCTCCTCCACACCCTTGCTATGGTTTCCACATCCTTCCTGTAATACAATGACCCCCAGCTCAAGATTCTACAACAAGTTAAAAACTATCTCTCCACATCCACCCTATCAGGACCCCTCAGAGTTTCGTCCTGCTCTCTTTCTAGAATGTTCCACGCCTGGTTCGACATGGGGCGTGCCTTGCTGTGCCTTGATTTCATGGTTTTCTCCTTTCGCCTGGTCCACATCTTCGCCATCAACAAACATCTGGGGCCAAAGATTATCATCGTGGGCAAGATGGTGAGTGAAGGGGTGTGGGGTGTATCAGAGTGTTACAGTGAGGGGTGTGGGGTATATCAGAGTGTTACAGTGAGGGGTGTGGGATATACCAGAGTGTTACAGTGAGGGGTGTGGGATATATCAGAGTGTTGCAGTGAGGGGTGTGGGATATATCAGAGTGTTACAGTGAGGGGTGTGGGATATATCAGAGTGTTACAGTGAGGGGTGTGGGATATACCAGAGTGTTACAGTGAGGGGTGTGGGATATATCAGAGTGTTGCAGTGAGGGGTGTGGGATATATCAGAGTGTTACAGTGAGGGGTGTGGGATATACCAGAGTGTTACAGTGAGGGGTGTGGGATATATCAGAGTGTTGCAGTGAGGGGTGTGGGATATATCAGAGTGTTACAGTGAGGGGTGTGGGGTATATCAGAGTGTTACAGTGAGGGGTGTGGGATATACCAGAGTGTTACAGTGAGGGGTGTGGGATATATCAGAGTGTTACAGTGAGGGGTGTGGGATATATCAGAGTGTTACAGTGAGGGGTGTGGGGTATATCAGAGTGTTACAGTGAGGTTTATGGGATATATCAGAGTGTTACAGTGAGGGGTGTGGGATATATCAGAGTGTTACAGTGAGGGGTGTGGGATATATCAGAGTGTTACAGTGAGGGGTGTGGGGTATATCAGAGTGTTACAGTGAGGTTTATGGGATATATCAGAGTGTTACAGTGAGGGGTATGGGATATATCAGAGTGTTACAGTGAGGGGTGTGGGGTATATCAGAGTGTTACAGTGAGGGGTGTGGGGTATATCAGAGTGTTACAGTGAGGGGTGTGGGGTATATCAGAGTGTTACTGTGAGGGGTGTGTGGGGTATATCAGAGTGTTACAGTGAGGGGTGTGGGGTATATCAGAGTGTTACTGTGAGGGGTGTGTGGGGTATATCAGAGTGTTACAGTGAGGGGTGTGGGGTATATCAGAGTGTTACAGTGAGGGGTGTGGGGTATATCAGAGTGTTACAGTGAGGGGTGTGGGGTATATCAGAGTGTTACAGTGAGGGGTGTGGGGGATATCAGAGTGTTACAGTGAGGGGTGTGGGGTATATCAGAGTGTTACAGTGAGGGGTGTGGGGTATATCAGAGTGTTACAGTGAGGGGTGTGGGGTATATCCGAGTGTTACAGTGAGGTGTGTGGGGTATATCAGAGTGTTACAGTGAGGGGTGTGGGGTATATCAGAGTGTTACTGTGAAGGGTGTGGGGTATATCAGAGTGTCACAGTGAGGGGTGTGGGGTATATCAGAGTGTTACAGTGAGGGGTGTGGGGTATATCAGAGTGTTACTGTGAGGGGTGTGGGGTATATCAGAGTGTTACAGTGAGGGGTGTGGGGTATATCAGAGTGTTACAGTGAGGGGTGTGGGGTATATCAGAGTGTTACAGTGAGGGGTGTGGGGTATATCAGAGTGTTACAGTGAGGGGTGTGGGGTATATCAGAGTGTTACAGTGAGGGAAGTGGGGTATATCAGAGTGTTACAGTGAGGGGTGTGGGGTATATCAGAGTGTTACAGTGGGGGGTGTGGGGTATATCAGAGTGTTACAGTGAGGAGTGTGGGGTATATCAGAGTGTTACTGTGAGGGGTGTGTGGGGTATATCAGAGTGTTACAGTGAGGGGTGTGGGGTATATCAGAGTGTTACAGTGAGGGGTGTGGGATATATCAGAGTGTTACAGTGAGGGGTGTGGGATATATCAGAGTGTTACAGTGAGGGGTGTGGGATATATCAGAGTGTTACAGTGAGGGGTGTGGGATATATCAGAGTGTTACAGTGAGGGGTGTGGGATATATCAGAGTGTTACAGTGAGGGGTGTGGGATATATCAGAGTGTTACAGTGAGGGGTGTGGAATATATCAGAGTGTTACAGTGAGGGGTGTGGGATATATCAGAGTGTTACACTGAGGGGTGTGGGATATATCAGAGTGTTACAGTGAGGGGTGTGGGATATATCAGAGTGTTACACTGAGGGGTGTGGGATATATCAGAGTGTTACAGTGAGGGGTGTGGGATATATCAGAGTGTTACAGTGAGGGGTGTGGGATATATCAGAGTGTTTCAGTGAGGGGTGTGGGATATATCAGAGTGTTACAGTGAGGGGTGTGGGGTATATCAGAGTGTTACAGTGAGGGGTGTGGAATCAGTGATGTGCTCCAACCCCACATTTCCTGATTTGTTGTGTTTGCTCGGACCTGCAATGACTGTGGGCCTGTCCTACAAGGAGAGACTAAGTTAGTTTGGATTATATTCACTGGGTTTTGGGAGAGGGGATCTCACCGAAACTTATAAAATTCTAACAGGATTAGACAGTGTAGAATCGGAAAGAATGTTCCCGATGGTGGGAGAGTCCGGAACTAGGGGGTCATAGTTTGAGGATAAGGGGTAAACCTTTTAGAACTGAGGTGAGGAGAAATTTCTTCACCCAGAGGGTGGTGAATGTGTGGAATTCACTTCCACAAAAAGTAATTGAGGCCAAAACATTGTGTGATTTTAAGAAGAAATTAGATTTGGCTCTCGTGGCTAAAGGGATCGAGGGATATGGGGGGTGGGGGGTATCAGGATATTGGGTTCGATGACCAGCCATGGTCAAAATGAATGGCGGAGCAGGCTCGAAGGGCCAAATGGCCTCCTCCTCCTTCTTGTTTCTATGTTTTATGAGTCTGGGGTCTCTGTGCATCACCTCTTCACCATTCTTAACGTATTTAATGGTTTTTTTTCCAGATTAAGGATGTCTTTTTCTTCCTGTTCTTCCTGGGAGTGTGGCTGATGGCGTATGGAGTGGCCACCCAGGGACTTCTGTACCACACCGAAACCCGCGTCAGCTGGATATTCCGCCGGGTTTTCTATCGACCTTACCTCCAGATCTTTGGGCAGATCCCACTCGATGAAATTGATGGTACGCGATCGCTGTTACTTTGCTCTGGGTCTCCGTCGGGACACTGAGGGAGTCCGGAACCAGGGATTGTGCGTACGGGATGGTCACTGATGCACCCGGAGAAACATCCATGCCCGGAAAGGGGTTAGAATACGGAAATTTCCTGAGTATCTCAGGCAGTTTTCTGATTGGCTGGTATGAGGATTTGAGGGAGGAGGTTTGTGTGGGCTAGAATCACTGAAATGGACTTGATGGGTCGAATGGCCTATTTTTGTGCTGTGCAGTCTCTGTAATCTACCCATTCCTATGCCTGTGCCTGTTTTTCATGTGTTATTAGTATGCGTGCATACGTGTAGGTTTGTATCTGTGCATACATGTGTTTATGTGTGCATGCTCTGCGTGTGTTTGTGCATGCTATGTGTGTGTGTGTATGGTGTGCATGTATGTGTGTGTATGCATGCTCTCTGTGTGTGTGTGGTGTGCATGCATGTTTGCCTGCATGCTTTGCGCTCTTGTGTGGCGTGCATGTGGGTGTGTATCTGCATGTGCGTGTGTGGTGTGCATGCGTATTTGCGCACTCTGCACATTTGTGCAGTGTGCATGTGGACATGTATATGTGTGTGCATGTGTGGTGTGCACCCATGTTTGTCTGCATGCTTTGCGCTCTTGTGTGATGTGCATGTGGGCGTGTATTTGTGTATGCGCTTGTGGTGTGCATGCGTGTTTATCTGAGTGTTTGTGTGGTGTGCGTGCTGGCGTGTGTTTGTGTGTGCGTGTTTTTCTGTGCTTGTGCCAGTGTGCGTGTGTGTGCAGTGTGTGATCATGCATGCGTGTCTGTATGTGTGTGTGTGTTTTTTGTGCTTGTATGTGAGGTGCATGTGTGTTTGTCTGCGTGCTTTGCATATTTGTGCGGTGTGCATGCTGGCATGTGTTTGTGTGCGTGTATTTTTCTGTATGTGTCTGTATTTGTATGTGTGTGTGGTGTGTTTGTGTGTGTTCGTGCATGTGTTTGTGTCTGTGTGCATGTGTTTTTCTCTGCTTGTGTCTATATGTGTATGTGTGCAGTATGCATGTGCGTTTCTGTGTACACCTTTGTGTACATATGTGTGACCTTGTACGCATAAACATGCATGCAGGTTTGTGTACACCATTCTGCGAGCTTCCTCCCTTACCCATGCGTACCCGTGTTCATGCACACGTCTACACACCAGAAGAGGGCAGGCAGCACACATGTTGATGTGTGTGTCTGTGTGCAGGAAAACAGCTGGAAGGTCTAACCGGGGGATGCCTTCAGCTGAAGACAGTGGGAATATAAAAGGGTTAAAGTTAAATGAGGTCTGATCAAACCGGTTAATCACCAGAACAATCCCGGTGCTGAAAGAGTTAAAGAGGAGGCCAGAATAGATGTCTGTTCCCTGGCGTCTGGACAGAGTGATTTAAGGGAAGCTTTTAAGATGATTTATGGAGTTGTTAATGTTGAAAAGAGAGGAACCCTTGCTTCTGGTGGGAAGGAATCTGGAACAAGTCAAGTGCAAAGGAGAAGGATCTTAGAATTAGAACTAGGGTGGGTAAGAGTGAATCCTGAAGGCATTTCCTCTCACTAAGTGACATTCTGTCCCTGAAAAAGCTCTGGGAGTCTGGGGACAGGGAGAGGGAGTCAACTGAAAATATTAAAGCTGATAGATTTTTCTTTGACAAACGTGTTAAGAGTGTTTTGAAATCAAGACAGATAAGTGAAGGTACTGCCCAGCCATGAATGGTGGCCCAGTGGTTAGCACGGCTGCCTCACAGCGCCAGGGACCCCAGGTTCGATTCCCGGCTTGGGTCACTGTCTGCGCGGAGTCCGCACGTTCTCCCCAGTGTCTGCGTGGATTTCCTCCGGGTGCTCCAGTTTCCTCCCACAACCCCAAAGATATGCTGGCTCTCCGACCAGCAGAAGGTGCTCTTGAGCTATAGGCAACAAATGTGCGTGGGCACGGTGGCACTGCTGCCTCACAGTGCCAGGGAGCTGGGTTCGATTCCCAGCCTCGGGTCGCTGTCTGACTGGGCTCTGCACGTTCTTCCCGTATCTGTGCGGGTTTCCTCCGGGTGCTCCGGTTTCCTCCCACCTTCCAAAGATGTGCAGGTTAGGTGGATTGGCCGTGCTAAATTGCCCCTGAGTGTCAGTGGGGACTAGGTAGGGTAAATGCCTGGGGTTATGGGGATAGGGTCTGGTTGGGATTGTGATCAGTGCAGACCCAATGGGCCGAATGGCCTCCTTATGCACTGTAGGGATTCTACGAAAATGAAACAAAACTCACTCCAACAGATAAATCAAAGAAAAATGTTTAATGGAGAAACTTCATTACTCCAACACTTGAGGCCTCATCCTGGGCCATTCCAAATTCCCCACAATTCCCAACAGATTCTTACTTAGACTGAGTCAGCTGATCCATCACATCATTTTGGTCATTGATGGCATAGTTTACTTGGTCAGCTGACCTTTACAGCTTGTTGCCATTGGGCACACTCAGTAGACCCGATGTCATCATTGATTACATTCTGACATTGGTTTGTGCATTGGCCATGCTGTGTGGACTCTGCATGTTCTCCTCGTATTTGCGTGGGTTTCCTCCGGGTCCGAAAGGCGTGCTGGCTAGAGTGCATTGGTCATACTAAATACTCCCTCAGTGTACCCAAACAGGCACTAGAGTGTGGCGATGGGAGGATTTTCACAGAAACTTCATTGCAGTGTTAATGTAAGCCTACTTGTGATGAATAAATAAACTTTACAACTAACTCGGGAGCAAAACGGTATTGCAGGGCTGAATGGCCTCCATCTTGGTCCCATGATCTTAGAATCATGCAGTACAGAATGTGGCCATTCGGCCCATCGAGCCTGCACCGACAACAATCCCACCCTATCCCCATTACCCCACATATTTACCCTGCTAATCCCCCCCCGAAACTACGAGGAATTTAGCATGACCAATCACATAACCTGCACATCTTTCAGATTGTGGGAAGAAACCGGAGTGTCCAGAGGAAATCCATGCAGACACCGAGACAGCGTGCAGACGCCACACAGACAGTGACCCACGCCAGGAATCAAAACCAGCTCCCTGGTGCTGTGAGGCAGCAGTGCCAACCACTGTGCCACTCTGTCACCCATGATTAACCTCTTTGTCTTCTCTTTCCTTCCAATGCTTTTTGATCTTACCATTAATCCCCATTTGTTTATTCCTCTGTCTGTGCCAGCTACTCGGTTTCACTCCAAGTGCCCGGATAATCTCACTGCCAGCTCGGACGATGAGCTGTCTGCCTGCACCAAAGCCTACGCCAACTGGTTGGTCATCCTTCTCCTGACCATCTTCCTCCTGGTCGCCAACATCCTTCTGGTCAACCTCCTCATTGCCATGTTCAGGTAACGGTTTAGCCGAGACAGAAATCGCCCCCTACCCTGCCCTGCTTACCTGGATCCACCACCTAAGTGGGCCAAGACAGCTGGCATCAGCCATTTCATAGTCATAGAATCTACAATGCAGAAGGAGGCCATTTGGCCCATTGAGCCTACACCGACAACAATCCAAATCCAATAACTCCACATATTTACCATCCCAATTCCCCTGATACTAAGGGGCAATTTACCATGGCCAATCCACCTAACCTACACATCTTTGGACACCATGGGGCAATTTAGCATGGCCAATCCACCTAACCTACACATCTTTAAACACTAAGGGGCAATTTAGCATGGCCAATCCATCTAACCTACACATCTTTGGTGACTAAGGGGCAATTTAGCATGGCCAATCCACCTAACCTGCTCATCTTTGGACACTAACGGGCAATTTAGCATGGCCAATCCACCTAACCTGCACATCTTTGGACACTAAGGGGCAATTTAGCATGGCCAATCCACCTAACCTACACATCTTTGGACACTAAGGGGCAATTTACCATGGCCAATCCACCTAACCTACACATCTTTGGACACCATGGGGCAATTTAGCATGGCCAATCCACCTAACCTACACATCTTTAAACACTAAGGGGCAATTTAGCATGGCCAATCCATCTAACCTACACATCTTTGGTGACTAAGGGGCAATTTAGCATGGCCAATCCACCTAACCTGCTCATCTTTGGACACTAAGGGGCAATTTAGCATGGCCAATCCACCTAACCTGCAGTGGATTTGGAGCGTGGGACGAAACTAGAGCACCTGGAGAAAACCCACGCAGACACGGGGAGAACATGCAAACTCCACACAGACAGTGACCCAAGCCAGGAATCGAACTTGGGTCTCTGGCACTGTGAGGCAGCCGTGCTAACCACTGTGCCACCATGCGCATCGGAGCAAGAGTAACCTTTCAGACAAAAGTGAGAACTCAAAGTAATCAAAGTGTGAATACATAACTAGGCAGGGAGCAGAGTGGTATGGACCATGTTGAGGCAAAAATTCTTTAGCTTAGAAAGGCGTCACGCGTTGGTACAGCCTTGGTGGGCTGAAGGGCCTGTTTCTGTACTGTACTGTTCTTTGATCTTTGTTTACCAAAGCGAGACCTGCTTTGGGTCTCCAGGATTGCTGTTGTTTTGAAAGGAAATGCTGTATTTTTCCCCAGCAATTTACATTATATAAACTCCTTTTGCTTAATATAACACCCAGAGGCGAACTGCATGTGAGACACAGATTGTCAAAGCTTTTTATCTTGCACCCTTCAGACCCATTTGTACTTTTTAGAAGTGATATAAGTTCATGCACAGGGGCAAAAAAATTATCGGAATCGAACCCTGGGTCCCTGGCACCGTGAGGCCGCAGTGCTAACCGCTGTGCCACCCTGTTCCATTTTTAATCGGCTGAGAGTAACGGGAGAAGGGCTAGTAGGATGGAACTAAGAATGAGATCTATTTGAGTGATGGACAGCACAGGCTTATGGGGCTGAATGGCCTCCTCCCATTCTTACACAGCTTTGGGAGATTGCTGCCTTGCCAACCACACTTTGGCACTGATGCTCGATGCAGTTTGCCACTGAAAGTTTTGGAAAGGGTAACGTTGCTGTATGGATAATCCAGGAAACACGAGTTTAAATTGGACCTTGGGCAGATTGCGAATTTGGAGTCCAGTTTTAAGAACTGAGGAGAAAGTGGGCAGAAATGAAAGTATCCCAGCTGTCGGGTTATTGCTAAGAGCTCAAACCATTCCTGTTTGCCCTCTGATCCCAGTTTGAAGGAGAAAGGGAGACAATCCATCTGTGCGCACAGTGGCACAATGGTTAGCTCTGCTGCCTCACAGCACCAAGGACCCGGGTTCGATTCCCTGCCTTGGGTTACTGTCTGTGTGGAGTTTGCACATTCTCCCCGTGTCTGCATGGGTTTCCTCCAGGTTCTCCGGTTTCCTCCCATGGTCCAAAAGACTATGGTTAGGGTAAGGTGCATTAGCCGCGCTAAATTCTCCCTACTTGTGACACTAACAAATGAAACTTTAAAAACGCTAACGTTAAACAGATTGCAAAACTGAAAACTATTTTGAACCAAATACACGAGTGTTGAGAGGGAAGATTCCGCCAGGGACCCGAGTTCAATTGTGGCATTTAGGTCACTGTCTGTGTGGAGTTCACACATTCTCCCCGTATCTGCGTGGGTTTCCTCCGGGTGCTCCGGTTTCCTCCCACAGTCCAAAGATGTGTAGGTTAGGAGGAATTGGCCATGTTAAATTCTCCCTGAGTGTATTGGCGCCTAGGGGATTTTCACAGTAACAGCGGTGTTAATATAAGCCCGCCTGTGACACAAATAAAATAAACTAAAAAACTTAAACTTAAAACAGGATGGTGAGTGGCCGGGGGGATAACTTGCAGGTAGTGGTGTTCCCAGGTATCCTTCTAGATGGAAGTGGTGGTGGGTTTGGAAGGTGCTGTCTAAGGATCTTTGGTGAGTTGCTGCAGTGCATCTTGTAGACGGTACACACTGCTGCTACTGAGCATCGGTGGTGGAGGGGGTGGATGTTTGTGGATGTGGTGCCAATCGAGCGGGGCTGCTTTATCCTGGACGGTGTTGAGTTTCTTGAGTGTTGTTGGAGCTGCCCCCATCCAGGCAGGTGGGGAGTATCCCATCACACTCCTGACTTGTGCCTTGTAGATGGTGGACAGGCTTTGGTGAGCCAGGAGGTGAGTTACCCGGTACAGGATTCCCAGCCTCTGACCTGCTCTTGTAGCCACAGTTTCTGGTCAATGGTAACCCTCAGGATGTGAATAGTGGAGGAATTGAGGTGAAAATGATAAAAACAAATGGAAGAAAATGGCGAAAGGGTCAGATGGAGAGAGCATTGAATCAGTTGGGCTGAATGGCCTGTTTTTGTCCTCTAGACTTGATGTAACCCATTGCTACAAGACCATAAGACATTGGAGTAGAATTAGGCCACTCGGCCCGTTGAGTCTGCACCATCATTTAATCATGGCTGATATCTTTCTCATCCCCATTTTCCTGCCTTTTCCCCATAACCCCTGATCCCCTTATTAATCCAGAATCTATCTATCTCTGTCTTAAAGACACTCAATGGCCTGGCCTCCACAGCCTTCTGCAGCAAAGAATTCCACGGATTCCTCACTCTCTGGCTGAAGAAATTCCTCCTCATCTCTGTTTTAAAGGATCGTTCTAGTTTTTCCTACTAGTGGAAACATCCTCTCCACGTCCACTCTATCCAGGCCTCGCAGTATGTTTCAATAAGATCCCCCCCACCGCCCTCATCCTTCACTGAGTACAGACCCAGAGTCCTCAACCGTTCCTCATACGACAAGCTCTTCTTGTGATCACTCCTCCCTCTTGTCTTCCCCAGTTACACCTTTAACAAGGTCCAGGAGAACAGCGACATCTACTGGAAGTTTCAGCGTTACAATTTGATCGTGGAATATCACCAGCGACCTGCACTCGCCCCTCCCTTCATCATCTTGAGCCACATTCACATCTTCATCAAGAGGAACATCCGGAAAGTTCCGACCGTGAAGGGCAGACTCTTCAGTAAGACGTCTCGGGTATCAGCGCTGCGAGAGACTGATTTAGGAAGGGTAGCATTGGGGGGGGATACAAATCCCAATGTGTCCCAGTGGCACAGAGGGATAATCACTGGACTGGTAATCCAGGGGAATGCTCTGGGGATGTGGGTTCGAATCCCACCACTGCAGATGGTGGAATTTGAATTCAGTAAAAATATCTGGAATTGTTTTATCCATTCACGTTTTATGCTTGTCGCTGGCAAGGTAAGGCCAGCATTTATTGCCCATCCCCAGTTGCCCTTGAAACGAGCGTCTCACTCGACCATTTCAGAGGGCAGTTGAGAGTCAGCCACATTGCTGTGGCTCTGAAGTTGCATGTAGGCCAGACCAGGTTAGGGCAGCAGATTTCCTTCCCTAAAGGACATTAGTGAACCAGGTTGGCTTTTCCGACAATGGTTTCATGGTCATCTGTAGATTCTTAATTCCACGTATTTTTTATTGAATTCAAATTCATGGCAGGATTCGAACTCAGTTTCCTTTAGTTGAGTTTCTGGATTAATAATCTAATGATAATATCACTGTGCTATTGCCTCCCCTGCAATTAGAAGCCGAACGATGACCATGAAACCATTGTCAATTATCGTAAATCAACAATGCGGCTCAGTGGTTAGCACTGCTGTCTCACGGTGCCATGGACACGGGTTCAATTCCTGGCTTGGGTCACTGTTCGGAGTCTGCACATTCTCCCCATATCTGCATGGGCTTCCATTTACTGATTAGATGCATTGGCCATGCTAAATTCTCCCTCAGTGTGTGACGACTTGGGAATTTTCACAGTCACTTCATTGCAGTGTAAGCTAACTTGTGACACTAATAAATAAACTTAAAAACCGATCTGGTTCACTAGTGTCCTTTAGGGAAAGAAATCTGTCATCCTTACCCGGTCTGGCCCACAAGTGACTCCAGGGCCCCAGCAATGTGGTTGACTCTTAAACGCCTTCAAGGATCGACAATAAATGTTAGCCTAACCAGCGATGTCCACATGCCCTGTATGGTGTGATGGATTTGGAACAGTTCAGGGTGAATCCATCAGGTTGACACTGAGGGGCAATTTAGCATGGCTAATCCACCTAACCTGCACATGTTTGGACACAAGGGACAATTTAGCCTGGCCAATCCATCTAACCTGCACATTCTTGGATACTAAGGGGCAATATAGCGTGGCACTAAGTTTAAATTTATTTATTAGTGTTACATTTTCATTCCAGGGGTAGACCTGTCGGAGGCCGTTGCCAATAGGCTGATGACTTGGGAGGCGGTGCAGAAAGAGAACTACCTGGTATCCCGGAACCGAATGAAACGAGAGAGCAACATGGAGCAACTGAAGAGAACAGCACTAAAGTGAGGACACAGTTAGACACTCAACCTTCTCATTACAGGGAACTCCAGCACATCACGAGGAAATCGGAGCAAGTAGACTAGAAAGACTCAAGTCAGTGGTTGTCCCTGAAAACAGAACCAAGTTGTTGAAGACTTTCATTTTGCACTCATCAAGACAAATGGCAGAACCCTTGGGAGCATTGATATTGGGTGGCGCGGTGGCCCAGTGGTTAGCACTGTTGCCTCATAGCGCCAGGGACCTGGGTTCAATTCCCGGCTTGGGTCACTGTCTGCATGTTCTCCCCGTGTCTGCGTGGGCTTCCTCCAACTGCACCGGTTTCCCCCCACACTCCAAAGATGTGTAAGTGGATTGGCCAAGCTAAATTGCCCTTTAGTGTCAGGGGGACTAGCTAGGGCTTGGGTAGGATTGTGGACGGTGCAGACTCGATGGGCCAAATGGCCTCCTTCTGTATTGTCAGATTCTATGAGTCAATGACATACAGAGGGATCTGGGCGTCCAGACCCATAGATCCCTGAAGAGGCAACACAAGTGGTTAAAGTGGAAAGAAGGCACACAGATGTTTGCCTTCATCTGCCAGGGCACCGAGTGTAAAAGTTGGCAAGGGGGCAGCACAGTGGTTAGCACTGCTGCCTCACAGTGCCAGGGACCTAAGTTCAATTCCAGCCTCGGGTCACTGTGAAGTGTTTGCACATCCTCCTCGTGTCTGCATGGGGTTCCTCCGGGTGATCCGGTTTCCTTCCACACTCCTAAGATGTGCAGGTTAAGGTGGATTGGCCATACCAAATTGCCCCTTAGTATCCAAAGATGTGCAGGTTAGGTGGATTGGCCATGCTAAATTGCCCCTTAGTGTCCAAAGATGTGCAGGTTAAGGTGGATTGGCCATTCTAAATTGCCATTTGGTGTCTCAAGATGTGCAGGTTAGATGGGATTGGCCATGGTAAATGTCTGGGATTACAGGGATAGGACGGGTGAGAGGCCCTGGCAAAGGTACGTGTCAGAGAGTCACCGCAGACCCGATGGACTGAATGGCCTTTCGCGCACAGTAGGGATTCTAGGTTCTGTGGTTTCAAGTAATGTTACAGTTGTATAAAACTTTACCAGAAGAATGTGGAAGCTGTGGAGAGAGTACAAAGAAGGTTCACCAGGGTGTTGCCTGGTCTCCAGGGTGTTGACTTGAGGAGAGGTTGAATAAACTGGGATTGTTTTCACTGGAAAGACAGTGGTCGAGGAGAGACCTGATAGAGGTCCACAAAATGCTGAGAAGCATGGACGGTGGACAGTCAGAGGCTTTTTCCCAGGTGGAAGTGTCAATTACAAGGGGACACAGGGACAAGGTGAGAGGGGAATGTTTAAAGGAGATGTGCAGGGAAAGTTTTTCACATAGCGGGTGCCTGGACTGTGCTGCCAGTGGAGGTGGTGGAAGCGAGAACATTAGTAACGTTCAAGGCATTTCTTAATAGACACATAAATGGGAGGCGAACAGAGGGCTAAAAACCACATATGGGCACAGCCTTGGTGGGCTGAAGGGCGTGTTCCTGTTCTGTATTGCTCTTTGCTCCAAACAAAGGAATAGCACAGTTCAAATGACCACAACACGTGGCATTTCATCAGAACATTGAACACAGGAGTTGGGACGTCTTGTTGAAGTTGTAGAAGATATTGCTAAGGCCACACTTGGAATAGTGTGTGTTCAGATCTGGTCACCCTATTATAGAAATATATTATTAAAATAGAAAGAGTGCAGAAAAGATTTACCAGGATGCTCCCAGGACTTGATGGTTTGAGTTATAAGGAGAGGCTGGGACTTTTTTCCCTGGAGCGTAGGAGGCTGAGAGGTGATCATACAGAGACCTATAAAATAATGAGGCGCATAGATCAGTGAGATAGTAAACATCGTTTCCTAAAGGGAGGGGAGTCTAAAACTAGAGGGCATAGGTTTAAGGTGAGAAGGGAGAGATACAAAAGGGTCCGGAGGGGCAATTTTTTTTACACAGAGGGTGGTGAGTGTCTGGAACAAGCTGCCAGAGATAGTAGTAGAGGTGGGGTACAATTTTGTCTTTTAGAAAGCATTTAGACAGTGACATGGGTAAGGTGGGTGTAGAGGGATATGGGCCAAATGCAGACAACTGGGATTAGCTTAGTTGTTAAAAAGAAAAGGGCAGCATGGACAATTTGGGCCGAAGGGCCTGTTTCCATGCTGTAAACCTCCATGACTCTATGGCCGTAATTTCAGCGGCACGCCCGCCCTGATTCACGGGGCGGGCAAGGCTCGGAATACAGCATTCTCCATTGGCCTTGGGCGGGGTTGTAGGAACGTCGGGTGGACATGCTGGTACAATTCTACACAAAGACTCTATAAATTGTTGTGATTGTTTGAAATTTGGCATTCCCTGATGAGGCTACAAAATTACGAGAGGCGCTGGCAGGGTGGATAGTCAGGGTGGAAAGGTCAACTACAAGAGGTCGCAGGCTCAAGGAGAGGTGGGGGGGGAAAGATTTCCTGATGAGTGCAAGGGGAAAATCTTTGACAACACCTGTCTTTTCTGCAATATTCCAATTCAGTTTGTCATTTGATCATTGTCAAAAAAAACAGGGATAGAGAAACAGGATTTATGACACTCAGAGACCATCTAGCTGATTAAGTGTGTCCCAACCGGAGCTTTCTAATGCAGCCCACTTCCCCGTTCCATCTTGTTATTAGATTTATATTCTAATATAAATCTATATTAGATTGAAGCTAGATTAGATTGAAGGGGGTTGAAGCTCCGAGGAGAAATTAGACAAATTAGGCCTTTATTTTCCCTCAAATTCTGAAGGTTTGGCAGGGTGAGGGGCTGCGGAATCTGATAGGAATATTTCCACTGAGAAATGAGGGAGATAGCTAATGCCAAGTTTCCGTTCTTGTTACCTGACGATTTAATTTGGTTTTTTCTTAAGGGTTGACAGCGTTTTGACTTACATAACCGACATCAGGGAGCATGACAGGCGACTGAGAGTGCTGGAAAAACAGGTAAGATTCAACGCGCAAACTCCAGCCGTAACACGGGAGCGCACATTCTCATCCAAAACCCCTCCTTCACAAGACACAGAGAAAGGACTGCGCGGTCCCTGCTGTTACTGAATTACAAACACACACCATCAGCCCTGACTATCATTTGGTTACAAGTGTCGTTACGCCTGGAGAAGTGTCGCCAGATCCTGATTCAATTACGTTGGAAGCTCATTAATCGGTGTCACAAGTAAGGCTTACGTTAACGCCTCAATGAAGTTACTGAGAAAGTCCCCCAGTCGCCACACTCCGGTTCGGGTACACCGAGGGAGAATTTAGCCCTAACCAGCATGTCTCTCAGACTGTGGGAGGAAACCGGAGCACCCGGAGGAAACCCACACAGACATGGCGATCATGGCTGATCTGTGGCCTAACTCCATGTACCTGTCTAACTCCAAGTCCCATGATAGCCCCGCTCAATAAAAATGCACTTATCTCAGGCTTAAACCTAACAATTGAACCATGAGACTCCCCACAGGCAGTGATCTGAGCTGGGAATCAAACCCACATCGCTGGCATTGTGAGGCAGCAGTGCCAACCACTGTGCTACCCAAGAAGCAGTTAGATAAAGCACTTGAGCTGAAGGGGATCAATGGATATGGAAAGAAGGCAAGATCAGGCGATTGAGTTGGATGATCAGTCATGAATGGCCGAGCAGGATGGAGGGGCCGAATGGTCTCCTCCTGCTCCTATTTTATGTTTCTTCCCATTAGGCACATTACAGACCTCAGGATTCAACACTGAGTTCAATACCTTTAAACCACAACCATTCTCCTCTCTCTTAACCCTTTCTAATATATCCCAAACCTTCATTATCCCTCCCTCTCTCCCTCCCCGCTCCCCCCCGAGCCATCTGTCACCACCCTTAGGTGTTGCTGCAATCTCTTCAAGCGCCCACTAATCTCCCTGTTATGTGGTTGGCACAGTGGTTAGCACTGCTGCCTCCCAGTGCCACAGACTTGAGTTTGATTCCCGGCTTGGGTCACTGTCTGTGTGGGATTCACAGTAAAAAGTCTGACAACACCAGGTTTTAGTCCAACTGATTTATTTGATAGTAAACGCATAAGCTTTTGGGTTAGTCCCTTCATCAGGTGAATGGAGAGTTCTGGCCTCAGACAGAGCATATAAAGCACAGACAGTTTAGAGATTACTGATTAGAATGCGAATCTTTACACCTAACCCGCTGTTCAAGTCTTGAAGTGGCTGACAATGAGTGGAAGGAGCACTGATCACAGGTTAAAGAGATGTGTATTGTCTCCAGACAGTACAGTGAGTGAGGTTTTGCAAACCCAGGCAAGTGTTGGGGGTTACAGATAGTGCGACATGAACCCAAGATCATGTCGCACTATCTGTAACCCCCGTGACTTGCCTGGGTTTGCAAAACCTCACTCACTGTGCTGTCTGGAGACAGTACACATCTCTTTAGCCTGTGATCAGTGCTCCTTCCACTCACATTGTCGGCCACTTTAAGACTTGAACAGCAGGTTAGGTGTAAAGATTCGCATTCTAATCAGTAATCTCTAAACTGTCTGTGCTTTATATGCTCTGTCTGAGGCCAGGACTCTCCATTCACCTGATGAAGGGACTAACCCAAAAGCTTGTGCGTTTACTATCAAATAAATTGGTTGGACTAAAACCTGGTGTTGTCAGACTTTTTACTGTGTTTACCCCAGTCCAACGCCGGCACATCCACATCATGACTGTGTGGGATTCTGCAGGTTCTCCCTGTGTCTGTATGGGTTTCGTCCCACAGTCTGAAAGATGCGTTGGTTAGGGTGCATTGGCCGTGCTAAATTATCCCTCAGTGTACCCGAACAGCTGCTGGACTGTGGCGACCAGGGGATTTTCACAGTAACCTCATTGCAGTGTTAATGTAAGCCTTACTTGTGACACTAATAAATAAACTTTTAACTCTGAAGTCCAACATTTGCCATTTTTACCGCGTGCTGCTCCTGCATGCTGACCTTCAGTGACTCGGTACGAGGACACCCAGGTCTTGTTGCACATTTCCCTGTCCTTATTTATGGCCATTCAGATGGTGAGCTTGTCTTGGGCTTCACTGGAACATTGCAACATGCCAAGGACAGACACGTGGACATGGTAGCTGCTGAGTTAAAACAGCAGGAAAGTTGGGGTCATGTTTGTGGACTGAACGTTCCACAAATGTTGGACTGCCACAAATGTCATGCCGCTGGGTCACCCAGTCTCCATTTAGTCTCTCCGGTGTAGAGGAGAACAGCAAATACATTGATTTGATTTATTATTGTCGCATCTGTTGGGATACAAAAAAAACTACAAGAGGTCATGAATGTAGCCCAATCCATCACGCAAACCAGCCTCCCGTCCATTGACTCCGTCTACATTTCCCACTGCCTCGGCAAAGCAGCCAGCATATTTAAGGACCCCACGCACCCTGGACATTCTCTCTTCCATCTTCTTCCAAAAAATACATAAGTCTGAGGTCACGTATCAACCGACTCAAGAACAGCTTCTTCCCTGCTGCTGTCAGACTTTTGAATGGACCTACCTCACATTGAGTTGATCTTTCTCTACACCCTAGCTTTGACTGTAACACTACATTCTGCACCCTCTCCTTTGCTTCTCTGTGAACAGTATGCTTTGTCTGTGTAGCGCACAAGAAACAATATGTTTCACTGTATGTTAATACACATGACAATAATAAATCAAATCAAATGCAGTGAGAAGTATTGTTTCTTGCGCACTATACAGACAAAATATACCATTCATAGAGTATATAGGGGAGGAGAGGAGAGAGTGCAGAATGTAGTGTTACAGTCATAGCTAGGGTGTAGAGAAAGATCAACTTAGTGCAAGGTAGATCCATTCAAAAGTCTGACGGCTGTAGGGAAGAAAACGTTCTTGAGTCGGTTGGTACGTGACCTCAGACTTTTGTACCTTTTTTACTAATGGAAGAAGGTGGAAGAGAGAATGTCCGGGGTGCGTGGGGTCTTTAATTATGCTGGCTGCTTTGCCGAGGCAGCAGGAAGTGTAGACAGAGTCAATGGATGGAAGGCTGGTTTGCATGATGGATTGGGCTACATTCATGACCTCTTGTAGTTCCTTGTGGTCTTGGGCAGAGCAGGAGTCATACCAAGCTGTGATACAACCAGAAAGAATGCTTTCTATGGTACATCTCTAAAAGTTGATGAGAGTTGTAGCTGACATGCCAAATTTCCTTAGTCTTCTGAGAAAGTAGAGGCATTGGTGGGCTTTCTTGACTATAGTGTCAGCATGGGGGGGACCAGGACAGGTTGTTGATGGTCTGGACACCTAAAAACTAGAAGCTCCCGACCCTTTCTACTTCTTCCCCGTTGATGTAGACAGGAGCATGTTCTCCTTTACGCTTCCTGAAGTCGATGACAATCACCTTTGTTTTGTTGACATTGAGGGAGAGATTATTGTAGCCGCACCAGTTCACCAGATTCTCTACCTCATTCCTGGACTCTGTCTCGTTGTAGGTGATCTAGACACCTAGAAACCTGAAGCTCTCGGCCATTTCCTCTAACCCTGCTCTCGGCTGGGATTCTCCAGTCCCGCTGCAGTGGGTGGAGTTTTGGCTGAGTGCCAAATTCCCCATTCTCGCTGGCAATGGTAGGATTGAGAGCTGGGGCATGTAAGACTGGAGAATTCTGGCCAATATCACCCCCCCCCCCACCCCTACCAGGCTCAGTGTTGCACTTACTTTGATGATCGGTTTGCAATGTCTTACTGTGTTGAAGGTGCTATATCAATGCGGGTTATTGTTGTAGGTGGATTACTGCACCGAAGCCTTAAAGTGGTTGGCGGAATCCTTACTGCAAAGTGACCTCATCAAGAACAGCAGAGCTCCGCCCACATTTACAGGTACCGTAAATATCGTAAGAAACACCCACTGTGCAAATGGGACTTCTGTCTGCTGTGAGTGTCACCCAGGAATGAAAGTCCCATCACCGTCTCACTGCTACAAGCAAATATCCGAAGACAGAAGAAGGAAGTTTTGTGCAATTTTTATTTGCAGGCAGTTTTTAGCTAAGATAAAATTGGCTGTGTGGAGACAGAAAGATTAATCCAATTGGATCGCCAAGAGTTTACCCCCTTTTCTGATTGGTCCTGGGAAGGCAGTCCTGGAGGATGGGCCAATGGCACGGTGTGGCAGGGGGAGGGGCAAGTCACAAAGGCCATGTGACAAAGTCTCCAGGAATACCCCTTGTCCTAGTGAGGGTGTACTCAAAGAACAAAGAACAATACAGCCATTCGGCCCATCAAGCCAATACATGACATCTTTATAACCTCTGGAATCGTACCCAGGTCCCTGTGTTAACCACTGTGCCACCTTCTACGTGGTCCATATACCTCTATTCACTGCCTATTCAGGTATCTCTCCAGGTGCCTCTTAAATGTTGCTGTTGTATCTGCTTCTCCTGCCTCCTCTGGCACTGCGTTCCAGGCACTTAACACCTTCCGTGTAAAAAAAATTTGCCTCTCACCCCTCCTTTAAACTTTCTCCCTTTTACCTTAAACCTATATCTCTGAGTGATGGACCTTTCTATCCTGGGGAAAAGACCCCGACTATCCACTCTATCCGTGCCTCTCACAATCTTGTAGACTTCCATCAAGTCACCCCTCAGCGTCCGATGTTCAAGTGAAAACAAACCAAGTTTGTTCCAATCTTTTCTCATCGTTAATACCCTCCAAACCTTTCCTGTGTCTCTCCAAAGCCTCCACATCCTCCTGGTAGTGTGGCGATCAGAACAGTATGCAATGTTCCAAATATGGCCTAACTAAAGTGTTGGTGTGGCTGGCATGTTACAAGCCAGCAAAGATACTTCGCCCATGCCATTGGCCACAGAGGGGGCTGCCCCCGTCTCACAATGCTGGTGGAACACCCTGCTGCCGTGGAACAGCCTGCGGTTCACCCACGGGAAGCAGAGGAGGCCATTCAGCCCCTCAAGTCTGTTCCATCAGCCTGGCCCAAATCTTATGTATCTTTGCAACTCAATTTTTTTGAATGGACACAGTGGCACAATGTTTAACGCTGCTGCCTCACAGCGCCAGGCACCTGGGTATGATTCCCGGCTTGGTCACTGCCTGTGTGGAGTCTGCACATTCTTCCCGTGTCTGCATGGGTTTTCACCAGGTTTCCTCTCACACTCCAAAAATGTGCAGGTTAGGTGGATTGGCCGTGTGAAATTGCCCCTTAGTGTTCAAAGGTGTGCAGGTTAGGTGGATTGGCCATGCTAAATTGCCCCTTAGTGTTCAAAGGTGTGCAGGTTAGGTGGATTGGCCATGCTAAATTGCCCCTTAGTGTCCATTGACGTGCAGGTTAAGTGGATTGGCCATGCTAAATTCTCCCTCAGCATACCTGAACAGATGCCTGAGTGAGGCGACTAGGGAATTTTCAATAGTAACTTCATTGCAGTGTTAATGTAAGCTGATTTGATTTTTTAAAATTTTTTTATCAGTTCTCAAGTAGGCTTACATTAACACTGCAATGAAGTTACTGTTACTCGTCACCACATTCCTGCGCCTGTTCGGGTACACTGAGGGAGAATTTAGCACAGCCAATGCACCTAATCGGCAAGTCTTTCAGACTGTGGGAGGAAACCAGATCACCCGGAGGAAACCCGTGCAGACATGGGGAGAATGTGCAAACTCCACAGAGACAGTGACCCGAGGCTGGGAATCGAACCCGAGTTCCTGGCACTGTGAGGCAGCAGTGCTAACCAGTGTGCCACCACGCCGTCCTATCTGCCTGCATTGGTTCTCTGTCATCTTAATACCCACAACAAAAACACCAAACTCAGTTGATTGTCTTTTGAATCATTCTGTAGGTGATTAATGATATTTTTTATATATATATATATAGGACCCTCATCTACAAAGGACAGCAAACCGTAACTATTCGATAATGAAAACTGCCTCACCAAAGGTTGACCAAAAAGTTGTGGCAGGATCCTCAACTTTACCCTCTCCGATCATGCACAAGGTGCCAAGGCTGTGTTCGAACCCGCATGGGACTGCATTTGGAATCCTTTCCTTCCTCAAGTTGGAAGCTCAAGATCACATCAGTTGCAAAGATTGCCATCGCTGTAGGTGCACGGGGCTAGTGCACGAACTGAAACTGTAGTTTGGGATGCTCAAGTGAGCTAGCACAGAAACAATGGGCTGAATGGCTTCTTCCTGCATTATAAACTGCAACCTTCAACTCTGCAAATGTGTTTGCCCGTGAACCAAGTAGAATGATAAATATTTAAATTCCTGACAATTTAATCCTGAGATTCAAAGTCGAAAGGCTTATTTATTACAAGTAAGGCTTACATTAACACTGCAATGAAGTTACTGTGAAATTCCCCTAGTCACCACAGTCTGGCGCCTGTTCAATGCACCCTAACCAGCACATCTTTCAGAATGTGGGAGGAAACCGGAGCACCCGGAGGAAACCCCCGCAGACACGGGGAGAACGTGCGGACTCTGCACAGACAGTGACCCAAACCAGGAATCGGGTCCCTGGCGCTGTGAGCCAGCTGCGCCAACCACCGTGCCACCCCATTGATGCCAGTTTCCCTGGGACATCTCGATTTGTCTGTTTATTTTGGCTGAAATTCTCTGGCCTTTCCAGTGCTGCAGATGGCGACCCCGCACCCCCTCCCCACCACCCCCCTCCACGGCATGCTCCCCGACAGTAGAGGATGCAGGACACAAAAATCCCGTAGTCAACGGCAGGACAGGAAGACCCCGCTATCACAATCCTTTCCTTCCTCAAGTTGGAAGCTCGAGATCACATCGTTTGCATGGAAAATACACTGAGATAGGGTGGGGGGAGTGCATTGTGCGATGGGAGGGGTTTGGGGTGGAGAATCCACCTTTTGATGCATGGTGGTTAGCACTTCTGCCTCACAGCGCCAGGGATCCGGATTCGATTCCCGGCTTGGGTCACTGCCTGTGCGGAGTTTGCACATTCTCCCCGTGTCTGCGTGGGTTTCCTCCGGGTGCTCCCACTTCCTCCCATCATCCAAAAGGTTAGGTGCCTTGGCCGTGCTAAATTCTCCCTCGGTGTACCCAAACAGAAGCCAGAGTGTGGTGACTGGGGGATTTTCACTGTAGCTTCATTGCAGTGTCACTTGTGACATGAATAAATCAACGAATTAATATCCTTTCGAGACTCCCAGGATCTTATGTGAGGTTAAATGACAGTAAACCTGGGGAGGTTGGGTTGGGGGGGGTGGTGGTGTGGTGTGGGGGGGGGGGGGTGGTTGAGTGTTGGGGGGGTTGATTTGTTAAAGATCAGATGAAGATTCAAATTATGTTTTTGAAAGGGAAATGCCAAATACTCAGAGAAAATTACAACTTTGTCTAAGTCCACAATGATAGTCCACAAGTCTCCTAAAACCCAGAAAGGTATTATCATTATCAAGTTCTAAGCACTTAATTAGAGTGTGTCCCTTTGTATCTGAGATACAAAACATTGGCGATCAGAGATAGTTTATTAACATTTCCACTTAGATACAAGTGTTTTTATTGCCCTGAAGAGAAGGGTAGAGGAAGCCATTTTTGAGATCAGGTTACAGGCCTCCCTAGAAATCCAGAACTATTACAGACAGAGTGGAAGTTGCAGTTTAGTTTTGGGAGATCTTCAACTCACATGGCGATCCCAAAGTTAGCACCATCGGCAGAGAAAATGCTGGCTCTGCCATTCACCACACATGAGATGGAGATGCCGACATTGGACTGAGGTGGGCACAGTAAGAAGTCTCACAAGACCAGGTTAAAGCCCAACAGGTTTATTTGGAATCAAGAGCTTTTGGAGCGCTGCTCCTTCCTCAGGTGAGTGGATTCCTTACCTGAGGAAAGAGCAACGCTCCAAAAGCTCGTGATTCCAAATAAACCTGTTGGACTTTAACCTGGTGTTGCGAGACTTCTTACTGTATTCACCGCACAGAATGTGGGTGGGTGCTCACACCAAGCTTGGCTAGCAGGCTCGTGAGGAGTTATAACAAAGGCTGGAAGATTTGCCTAGCTGAAGCCAGAGAGAGACATCCCCAGAGAACTCTGACTGTGGAAGATATGACTGGGAAAGGAAAAGGACGGGAGTAAATCCTTGGGAACTATGAAGTACTTTGGATTGATTCCAGGAGAGCAGATGTCCAGTTAAAAGACTGACTAACGTGACAGAATTGGGGTTTTTGATTGTCATTAAAATACTGTAAACTGTTTGGTAGTTTAGTGTAAGTTGCCTCTGAAAAGGAAGTGTTTAGTTAATAGTATCCCCGCTTTAGTCATTGAAACAGCTCTTTTCTAACATGATACCGTGATGTGTTATCCTTTCATCTGAGAACTGGACCAAGTGTCGAATTATAGAATCACTACAGTGCAGAAAACGGCCATTGGGCCCATCGTGTCTGCACCGACTCTCAGAAAGAACACACCACCCAAGCACGCCACTCCCTGCGCCATTCATTCACTAATATTACACTGACATTACAGTCATAAACTAACATTACAGTAACATTACAGTCACTAACATTAACATTACATTGACATTACAGTCATAATTGTTACACTAACATTACAGTCACAAACATTAACATTACACTGACATTACAGTCATAACTTAACATTACGCTAACATTACAGTCACAAACATTAACATTACACTGACATTACAGTCATAACTTAACATTACACTAACATTACAGTCACAAACATTAACATTACATTGACATTACAGTCATAATTGTTACACTAACATTACAGTCACAAACATTAACATTACACTGACATTACAGTCATAACTTAACATTACGCTAACATTACAGTCACAAACATTAACATTACACTGACATTACAGTCATAACTTAACATTACACTAACATTACAGTCACAAACATTAACATTACATTGACATTACAGTCATAATTGTTACACTAACATTACAGTCACAAACATTAACATTACACTGACATTACAGTCATAACATTACACTAACATTACAGTCACAAACATTAACATTACGCTAACATTAACATTCCATGCACTGACTGGAAGCAAACTCCAGTCCATTATCCTTAGGGACAAGTGTCTGGCATATCCCATTCTGGAAAATCCCCTGTCCGGAATGTCAGTGAGTGAAGTGGTGGAGATGGAATGTGTTGTAACGAGTTCCGGACATTTGCCACGGAGATGGTGAGCGAGAATTCCCAACGGGGCCAATTGCATTTCTTCACAAGTATGAAATGGATTTGTTGCCATGGTTTTATTGGCCATGGGAACAGTTGTAGAGATACAGGACTCAGTTTAATGCATTCTTCACTGGGTCTGCCTATTACTCAGTCTCAAATAAACCTGGGAATGAAAGACCTGATGTGTGGGGAGTGTTTGAGGATGCTGTTTAGAAGGACGAGTGGGGATCTCATTGAAACTTACAAATGCTGTTTTAGAGTTTATTAGTGTCACAAGTGAGCTTCCATTAACACTGCAATGAAGTTACTGTGAAAATCCCCGAGTCCCCACACTCCGGCGCCTGTTCGGGTACACTGAGGGAGAATTTAGCATGGTCAATGCACCCTAACCAGCACATCTTTCAGACTGTGGGAGGAAGCTGGTGCACCCGGAGGAAACCCACGTAGACACAGGAGAACATGACCCAAGCCAGGAATCAAACGCGGGTCCCTAGTGCTGTGAGCCAGCAGCGCTAACCACTGTGCCACCCTACTGAAAGGCCTGGATCGAGTGAATGTGGACAAGATAGTTCCACCATGGTGGCACAGTGGTTAGCATTGCTCCCTCACAGCGCCCAGGACCCAGGTTCGCTTCCCGGCTTGGGTGACTGTGCGATGTTTGCATGTTCTCCCTATGTCTGCGTGGGTTTTCTCTGGGTGCCCTGGTTTCCTCCAAAGGTGTGCTGGTTAGGCAGATTGGCCATGCTAAATTGTCCCTTAGTGTCCAATGATGTGCAGATTAGGTGGATTGACCATGCTAAATTGTCCCTTAGTCTCCAAAGATGTGCAGGTTAGGTGGATTGGCCATGCTAAATTGTCCCTTAGTCTCCAAAGATGTGCAGGTTAGGTGGATTGGTCATGCTAAATTTCCCCTTAGTGTCCAAAGATGTGCAGGTTAGGTGGATTGGCCATGCTAAATTGCCCCTTAGTGTCCAAAGATGTGTAGGTTAGGGTGGATTGACCATGCTAAATTGTCCCTTAGTGTCCAAAGATGTGCAGGTTGGGTGGATTGGCCATGCTAAATTGCCCCCAGTGTCCAAAGATGTGCAGGTTAGGTGGATTGACCATGCTAAATTGTCCCTTAGTGATTAGCAGGGTAAATCTGTGGGGTTATGGAGATAGAGCCTGGATGGTATTGTTGTCAGTGCAGACTCGATGGGCCAAATGGCCTCTTTCTGTACGTTAGGGATTCAATGATTCAAAGCTCACTCTCCACAGTGTTTTGCAAGCCCTGACTATTGCTAGCCACATCACCAATAGCTACGGATGGTCAAATCATCCAGAATAACTGCAGGGTCGGGCATCGCGCAGGTTTTCATGGCCGAATAGCTGAATCCAGGCTATCACAGACGGGGATAGCGATAACGGAGTAACAAACAGCACCGAGGGCCGTGTGATAGCAGTGATGACCACCAACATCCACACAGCGTGACAGTAAAATGGCCACAATCGTGTCTGTGCATTCCTTTAACTGAGCTGGTGTCTTCCCACGTGTGAGATGCCGTACCTCACTCCCAGGGAAGAGACTCCTCCGTGGGTCGAGGCGATGGAGTCCTCCTCTTTGACAACCTGCACGCCTTCGTGAAGCGATTCCCCTTCGAGTTACGCTCTTCCCCCTCGAGCTGGGCAGGGTGTGGTGGACCGAGGGGGCGCTCCCTCAATTCAGGGACATCTCTCGAGGTACCTGACAGCGACAGGCACTTTGGCATCTCTGATGGAAGCCAAATTGCTGGTTAGGGAGCGGCACGGCGGTTGGCACTTCTGCCTCACAGCGCTGGGGATCTGAGTTCGATTCCCGGCTTGGGTCACTGTCTGTGCGGAGTCTGCACATTCTCCCCGTGCCTGCGTGGGTTTCCTCCGGGCGCTCCGGTTTCCTGCCACAGTCTGAAAGACATGCGGGTTAGATACATTGACCCGAACAGGTACCGGAGTGTGGCGACTAGGGGAATTTCATTAACATTAACATGACACTGACATTACACTCATAAACCACATTTACGACTGTCCATTAAGTGTGGGGTAGATCAATGTTAGCAAAGTAAGATACGAATGGATCGTTAAGGTTCATGGTGGGAGATATAGGAGCGATGTTTGGGGTAGATTCTTTACTCAGAGAGTGGTTGGGGTGTGGAATGCATTGCCTGCTGTGATAGTGGAGTCGGACACTTTAGGAACTTTCAAGTGGTTATTGGATAGGCACATGGAGGGGATAGCTTGATCTTAGGATTGGACATAGCTCAGCACAACATTGAGGGCCGAAGGGCCTGTGCTGTTCTATGTTCTTTGTTCTATTCAGAAACTTTCCCCTCTGGGGCCCCATCTCCCAGGCTGTCCTTGACCCTGTTGAACCGGCCGATTGCCGGTCGTGTCACAATGTCATAGCTTTCCCCGAATTCCATGCACTGACTGGAAGCAAACTCCAGTCCATTATCCTTAGGGACAAGTGCCTGGCATGTCCCATTCTGGAAAACCCCCTGTCCGGAATGTCAGTGAAGTGGTGGAGATGGAATGTGTTGTAACGAGTTCCGGACATTTGCCACGGAGATGGTGAGCGAGAATTCCCAATGGGGCCAATTGCATTTCTTCACAAGTATGAAATGGATTTGTTGCCGTGGTTTTATTGGCCATGGGAACAGTTGTAGAGATACGGGACTCAGTTTAATGCATTCTTCACTGGGTCTGCCTATTACTCAGTCTCAAATAAACCTGGGAATGAAAGACCTGATGTGTGGGGAGTGTTTGAGGATTCTGGGTCTGTCACAGATGCTGTTTAGAAGGACGAGTGGGGATCTCATTGAAACTTACAAATGCTGTTTTAGAGTTTATTAGTGTCACAAGTGAGCTTCCATTAACACTGCAATGAAGTTACAGTGAAAATCCCCTAGTCGCCACATTCCAGCACCTGTTCGGGTACACTGAGAGAGAATTTACCACGGTCAATGCACCCTAACCAGCACATCTTTCGGACTGTGGGAGGAAACCAGAGCACCCGGAGGAAACCCATGCAGACACGCTAAGGAGATGCAGACTCCACACAGAATGGTTAACACACACATATCCACATTTTTTAATTCATTCGTAGGACATGGGCTTCGCTGGCTGGCCAGGAGTTATTGCCCATCCCTAGTTGCCCTTGGAGGGCAGTTGAGAGTCAACCACATTGATTCTGGAGTCACATGTAGGCCAGACCGGGTAAGGATGGCAGATTTCCTTCCCTAAAGGACATTAGTGAACCAGATGGGTTTTTCTATCAATTGACAATGGTTTCATGGTCATCAGTAGATTCTTAATTCCCGATTTTCTTTTATTGAATTCAAATTTCACCATCTGCCGTGGCAGGATTCGAACCCCGGTCCCCAGAACATTAGCTGAGTTTCTTGGTTAATAGTCTGGTGATAATACCATTAGGCTATTGCCTCCGCCGTAGCCAATTCTCCAGTTGGGAGAGGCAATTACAGCGGTCAGTGCCAAAGATCGCCAAAACTGAAGAGAGAGGATGTCATTGTGTATGAGGTGATGTCATCAAGTGACATCATCACACGTGTGCACGCTGACATCATCATGTGCAGAGATTCAGCGCCGTTCAAGAGACAACAAGTGGGGCAGGGTTGGGAAATATTTATGAACACAGCCTTGTTTCTGGGTTTAAATGAGTCAAAGCTGCCGCAGGGGAACAAATGTACAAACACAGGCTAAGGTAAGAGAACTGAGGGTCAAAATAACAGATATGAGGCCATTTGGTAACAGATAGCAGCCAGACAGTTTAAAACTGGGCTGTCCGCTACAAACCTAATGTCAGGCTAAACTAGACACCTAATTTTCTGTGTTCAATATGCTTTTGTGACACATCACTTCCTGTGTTCTATATGCTATAGTAACACATCATTTTCTGTGATCTATACACTATTATAATGCATCACTTCCTGTGTTCTATATGCTATTGTAACACATCACTTCCTGTGTTCCATACACTATTATAATGCATCGCATCCAGTGTTCTATACACTATTATAACACATCACTTCCTGTGTTCTATATGCTATTGTAACGCATCACTTCCTGTGTTCTATATGCTATTGTAACACATCACTTCCTGTGTTCCATACACTATTATAATGCATCGCATCCAGTGTTCTATACACTATTATAACACATCACTTCCTGTGTTCTATATGCTATTGTAACGCATCACTTCCTGTGTTCTATAAACTGTTATAAAGCATCACTTCCTGTGTTCTATGAACTGTTATAAAGCATCACTTCCCGTTTTCTATATGCTATTGTAATGCATCACTTCCTGTGTTCTATATATCATTGTGATGCATCACTTTGGGAAATGGAGTGTAATGGCCTAGTAGTTTATCATTAGACTATTAACCAAGAAACTCAGCTAATTTTCTGGGGACCCAGATTCAAATCCTGCTACGGCAGATGGTGGAATTTGAATTCAATAAAAAAAAATCTAGAATTAAGAATCTAACGATGCCCATGAAACCATTGTTGGAAAAACCCATCTGGTTCACAAATGTCCTTTTAGGGAAGGAAATCTGCCATCCTTACCTGGTCTGGGCTACGTGTGACTCCAGAGCCACAGCAATGTGGTTGACGCTCAACTTCCCTTGGGCAACTAGGGATGGGGAATAAATGCCGGCCCAGCCAGCGACGCCCGTGTCTCATGAATGAGTAAAAAAAGCAATTGTGGTGCATCACTTCCTGTATTCTATATGCTATTGTGACATCACTTCCTGTGTTCCATACACTATTGTGACACATCACCTCCTTTGTTAATTAACACTAATTCATCACCATTACTTCCTGCATCCTCTCAGCCTTTAGGATACTTCACTGTCTTCGTACTCTTACGAGACCTTGTTTCTTCTCCTGTGATCTGTCCTTCTCTGTGTTGTTTCTCTCTCGGTGAGAACGAAATTTTCCTACACTGTTGATGGAGGCATCCCTTACCAGTGCTAGTACAGGAGATGTGAGGCCTCGTCATCCCCCGATTAAACCAAGCGTCCGTCCGCCTTTGCTGGCCATACCCTTCCCCACTTGCCGCCCTGACCCAACAGTGGGCTCCACCTCCCGCAGCGAGAGCGCCAGGTGTTGAAGAATGACGGACATCGTCTTCAAGACAATCTGGCAGTCCGACGAGCTGAGCCAGCTCCGGAATAACAGCCGGGAGCAGATCCGGTGCAAAGGAGACATGTCCGGGATCAACCTCGATCACGCCAAGAGAGAGAAGAAGTGGCTCTTCGCCAAGAAGAAGAAATCCGTCTCCTTCCACGGGTATCGCGATGGGTTTTAACAAATTACTACGAGGGCCCTTAAAGCTGTGAAGCCCAAAAGGGCGGCGTGGTGGCACAGCGGTTAGCACTGCTGCCTCACGGCGCCAGGGACCCGGGTTCAATTCCAACCTCAGGTCACTGTCTGCGTGGAGTTTGCACATTCTCCCCGGGTCTGCTCCGATTTTCTCCACACTCCAAAGATGTAGAGGTTAGGTGGATTGGCCAT
Organism: Carcharhinus amblyrhynchos; assembly: GCF_965287045.1. Lineage (NCBI taxonomy): Eukaryota > Metazoa > Chordata > Chondrichthyes > Carcharhiniformes > Carcharhinidae > Carcharhinus > Carcharhinus amblyrhynchos. The sequence goes on along the minus strand of NC_137358.1, from coordinate 8,698,503 downwards.
GCTAAATTGCCCCTTAGTGTCCAAAGATGTGCAGGTTAGGTGGATTGGCCATGCTAAATTGCCCCTTAGTGTCCAAAGATGTGCAGGTTAGGTGGATTGGCCATGCTAAATTGCCCCTTAGTGTCCAAAGATGTGTAGGTTAGGTGGATTGGCCATGCTAAATTGCCCCTTAGTGTCCAAAGATGTGTAGGTTAGGTGCATTGGCCATGCTAAATTGCCCCTTAGTGTCCAAAGATGTGTAGGTTAGGTGCATTGGCCATGCTAAATTGCCCCTTAGTGTCCAAAGATGTGTAGGTTAGGTGCATTGGCCATGCTAAATTGCCCCTTAGTGTCCAAAGATGTGTAGGTTAGGTGCATTGGCCATGCTACATTGCCCCTTAGTGTCAGGGAGATTAGCAAGGTGAATGACTGTGGTTACGGGGATAGGGCCTGGTTGGGATTGTGGTTGGTGCAGGCTCGATGGGCCGAATGGCCTCCTTCTGCACTGGAGGACTCTGTGATTCTAAGTAAAAGTCACAGAGTGAAGGGGAAACCCTTCGCACCATTACACCCAGCACGTCCAGATATGATTTCAACCCGGGTTCGAATCCCGATCACTGTCTGTGCGGAGAGTGCACATTCTCCCTGTGTCGGGGTGGGTTTCCTCCGGGTGCGGGGGAAGACTTTCACGCAGAGAGTGGGACGCGCTGCCACAGGAGGTGGTGGAAGGAGGCACCTGGATGGGTATGGGAATAGGGAGGGAATAGAGGGATACGGACTGAGTACAGGCAGAGGGCTTTTTTTAGTTTAGTTAGGGCATCAAGATCAGCACAGGCTTGGAGGGCCGAAGGGCCGGTTCCTGTGCTGTAGTTTTCTTTGCTCTTTGTTCCGGGGCTTGACTGGTAAAAGGGTTAGGACTGAGTCTGAAGGTAAGATTCCTTTAAACTATTAGCTGCCTGAATGTTTATTTCCCTAGGACTGAACATAATAGGATAATCGATGATGCACAACTCTCCTGTCCAGAGCTCAGACGATCCGTTGCATCCACCAACGTGTCCGTCCTCAACTTATCCTGCGACAAGGAATCCACCGACAGCGCAGACAGTTTCGACTCCAGGAAATGCCAGACTCCCGTGGTGGGAGCTGAAGATGTGAAGGTTCCGTGGACAAGCCGGCCCCTCAGTGTCAGTCCGGTACGTGTCTTTTCTTTAACCCAACAGAAAGAATTAGCAAGGCCCAAACGGTGCGAGCCAAAGGCAAGAGGAAACTGGGAATAGCAGCGTGAGGTCCAAGCGTCAAGTGAGGCCCTCACTATGAATCCCATAGCTGCAGGCCTCACCAGGTGCCATGGAGGTTGCAAAATGAAATATGTACGCATAGCGGCCTATTCTGTAACCGAAGGCCTGAGGTCTGTTTTTGTGGAAGACCCACAGTGCAGCCTGTGTCTGTGAGGGCCACACAGTAAGCTCTGTGTCTGTGAGGCTCTCACAATGAGACCTGTGTTTGAAGGTCTCACGGTGAGGCCTGCATCAGTGGAAGCCTCACAGTGAGGCCTGTGTCTGTGGGGGCCTCACAGTGAGGTCTGTATTTGTGAGGGCCCCAAAGTGAGGCTTGTGTTTGTGAGGGCCTCATAGTGAGGCCTGCGCCTGTGAGGGCCTCACAGTGAGGCCTGCGCCTGTGAGGGCCTCACAGTGGGGCCTGTGCCTGTGAGGGCCTCACAGTGAGGCCTGTGCCTGTGAGGGCCTCACAGTGAGGCCTGTGTCTGTGAGGACCTCACAGTGAGGCCTGTGCCTGTGAGGGCCTCACAGTGAGGCCTGTGTCTGTGAGGGCCTCACAGTGAGGCCTGTGCCTGTGAGGGCCTCACAGTGAGGCCTGTGTCTGTGAGGACCTCACAGTGAGGCCTGTGCCTGTGAGGGCCTCACAGTGAGGCCTGTGTCTGTGAGGACCTCCCACTGAGGCCTGTGAAGGGTGTTTGGAATTCAAAATATATCCCAATTATTTCATGATGTTTTCCTGCTGGAACCTGATTCCATCCTGGGAATTCAGGGATAGATTTTCCACCTGCTAGCCTGGAAATTATGATAAGGGCCCAGGGACCGCAAATAAAATCCACCTGGGTTTTAGCCATTAATGATTACAAGATGATAAGCTGCAAAGTATGTTTTTTTAATCTTTCAAGGGAGGTGGATGTCACTGGCTAGACTAGATTAGTTATCCATAATTGCCCCTTGAACGGAATGGCTTGCTCTGACTAACCCGAGGGCAGTTGAGAGTCAACCACTGTGGCTCTGAAGTCACATGTAGGCCAGGTCGGGTAGGGAAGGCAGATTTCCTTCCCTAAAAGGGACATTAGTGACCCAGATGGGTTTTTACAACAATCGACAATACTTTCACAATCATCATTTAGATTTTTAATTCCAGATTTTTATTGAATTCAAATTTCACCATCTGTTGTGGTGGGATTTGAACCGGGTCCCCCAGAGCATTACCCTGGGCCACTGGATTAGTAGCCCAGCGACAGTACCACTGCCTCCCAGGGTGTGTAGATTGGATGGATTAGCCATGGTAAAAACGTGTGGGGTTACAGGTGGGGGAGAAGACCTGGGTAAGATACTCTCTCAGAGGGTTGGTTCAGACTCAATGGGCCAAATGGCCTTCTCCGCACTGTAGGGATTTGATGCTTCCATTGGTTTAGAAGAATGAGAGGCGACCTTATTGAACTGTTCAGGACTCTGAAGGGCCTTCCTCTGGCTGGGGGGAACCTAGAAGAGGGGGAGAAGCCTCAATCAGGCACTGAATGGAGGAAATGTTTTCTGACTCAAAGTGCTGTGACTCTTTGGAATTCTCTGCCCTGGAGAGGGCATGAATATGCTTGGATTCGATTTGGTTTATTATTGTCACGTGTGTTATCATACAGTGACAAGTATTGTTTCTTGCGCGCTATACAGACAAAGCATACTGTTCATAGAGAAGGAAAGGAGAGGGTGCAGAATGTACTGTTACAGTCATAGCTGGGGTGTAGAGAAAGATCAACTTAATGCGAGGTTGGTCCATTTGAAAGTCTGATGGTAACAGGGAAGAAGCTGTTCTTGAGTCGGTTGGTACGTGACCTCAGACTTTTGTATCTTTTTCCCAATGGAAGAAGGTGGAAGAGAGAATGTCCGGGGTGCGTGGGGTCTTTGATTATGCTGGCTATTTTTCTGAGGCAGTGGGAAGTGTAGACAGAGTCAATGGATAGGAGGCTGGTTTGCATGATGGATTGGGCTATGTTCATGACCTTTTGTAGTTCCTTGCGGTCTTGGGCAGAGCAGGAACCCAGACCAAGCTGTGATACAACCAGAAAGAATGCTTTCTATGGTGCATCTGGAAAAGTTGGTGTGAGTTGTAGCTGACATGCCAAATTTGTTTAGCCCCCTGAGAAAGTAGAGGCGTTGGTGGGTTGGTTTGTGTGATGGATTGGGCTACGTTCATGACCTTTTGTAGTTCCTTGCGGTCTTGGGCAAAGCAGGAGCCCATACCAAGCTGTGATACAACCAGAAAGTATGCTTTCTATGGTGCGTCTGTAAAAGTTGTGTATTTAAGATGGAGAAGGGGAAATGTTTTGGTCCCTGAGGGGAACATGGAGCATGGAGGGTGGGCGGGAGAGTAAGGTTGTGGCTAAAGCTCAGCTGTGATCCTATTGAACAGCAGAGCGAGCTCAAGGGACCAAAAGTACACCTCCTGGCCCTTATCTCTTATGTTCTTTCCTTGCAATTTGCAGTGCGCAAACTTCCTGGAGAGAATTGAGAAGAGCAAGAATGCAACTAACTCCTTGAAGGAATATACTCAAAACCTGGAGGTGAGTAACAATGATGTGGGTATGCCGGCGTTGGACTGGCGTAAACACAGTAAAAAGTCTGACAACACCAGGTTTTAATCCAACCGATTTATTTGATAGTAAACGCACAAGCTTTCGGGGTTAGTCCCTTCATCAGGTGAATGGAGAGTTCACCTGACGAAGGGACTAACCCCGAAAGCTTGTGCGTTTACTATCAAATAAATCGGTTGGATTAAAACCTGGTGTTGTCAGACTTTTTACGGTGAGTAACAAACCAGGTATATCGGTAAGTTCCTGGGTGGGGCATTATGGCCTTGCCCAACCCGAGATCAGAAAATCCCACCCCAGGTCAACGGACCTTCTTCCCATTATCTGCTCCCTGTCCCACTCCGATTCCCACACGGAGCGGTAGAATTCCGGGCATAGGAGTGAAAAATTAGGAATACAAAGGCAGGTCTGACTGGAAAGAGAGGAATCGAATACAACATAGTATCTTAATCTTGTACAGAATCATGGTTCAAGCAAACTTGCAGTGTGGGGGGGCTCAGTGGCGCAGTGGTTAACACTTCTGCCTCACAGGGCCAGGGACCCGGGTTCAATTCCGGCCTCGGGTCACTGTCCGGAGTTTGCACATTCTCCTCGTGTCTGTGTGAGTTTCTTCCGGGTGCTCCGGTTTCCTCCCACACTCCAAAGATGTGCCGGTTAGTTGGATTGGCCACGCTAAATTGCCCCTTAGTTTATTTATTTATTAGTCACAGGTAGGTTTACATTAACACTGCTATGAAAGTATCGTGAAAATCCCCTAGTCGCCACAGTCTGATGCCTGTTCGGTTACACTGAGGGAGAATTTAGCACGGCCAATGCACCAAACCAGCACGTCTTTCAGACTGTGGGAAGAAACCGGAGCACCCGGGAGAAACCCACGCAGACACAGGGAGAATGTGCAGACTCCGCACAGACAGTGACCCAAGCCGGGAATCGAACACAGATCCCTGACGCTGTGAGGCAGCAGTGCTAACCACTGTACAGGTTAGGTGGATTGGCCATGCTAAATTGTCCCTTAGTGTCCAAAGATGTGCAGGTTAGGTGGATTGGCCATGCTAAATTGCCCCTTAGTGTTCAAAGATGTGCAGGTTAGGTGGATTGGCCATGGTAAATTGTCCCTTTAGTGTCAGGGGAATTAGTAAGGTACATACATTGGTTACAGGGATGGAGCCTGAGTGAGATTATGGTCAGTGCAGGTTTGATGGGTCAAAGGGCCTCTTTCTGCACTGTAGGGATTCTATGATACTCTGCTCAGATTATATCTGGATATTACAAAACAGAAGTTTTTTTATTCATTCATTGTACACGGGTGTTGCTGGCTGGGCCAGTATTTATTGCCCATCCCTAGTTATCCGAGGGCAGTTGAGAGTCAACCACATCGCTGTGGCTCTGGACTCACATGTAGGCCAGACCGGGGTAAGGACGGCAGATTTCCTTCCCTAGAGGGCATTAGTGAACCAGGTGGATTTTTCCAACAATGGTTTCATGGTCATCAGTCGATTCTTACTTCCAGAGTTTTTTTTAAAGAGGTGTTGGAAAGGGTGCACTAAAACAAGAGTGTAACGATGGGAGCAGCACTGGTATTAAAGCATCAGGACCAATAGAACAGACTTGGGTCACTCTCCTTAGAAAGGAGAAAGACAAGGACAGCAGATACACGGGAACACCAGCACTCGCAATTTCCCCTCCAAGCCGCTCACCATCCTGACTTGGGAATATATCAGTCGTTCCTTTGCAGTGGCTGGGGGAGAAATCTGGAAAATCCCTCCCGAACAGCACTGCGGGTGTACCTACACCACATGAACTGCAGCGGTTCAAGAAGGCAGCTCACTTCTCAAGGGGCAATTAGGGGTGGGCAATAAATGCTGGCCCAGCCAATGACACCCACATCCCTTGCATGAATAAAAGTGTGAAGGCTGAGGACTGAGCTCTTCCAGATTATGAATGTGTTTGACAGGTTAGAGAAAGGCCTTCTGTTTCATAGATTCATACAATCTCTACACTGCAGAAAGAGGCCATTCTGCCCATCGCACTTGCACCGACAGCAATCCCACCCAGGCCCTATTCTTATAACCCTGTGTAATTCCCCTGACACTAAGAGGCAATCCCACAAAGTCCTGTTCCCCATAACCCCAGGTATTTACCCCGCTAATTCCCCTAACCTGCACATCTTGGGACACTAAGGGGTAATTTAGCATTGCCAATCTATCTTACCTGCACATCTTTGGCGTGTGGGAGGAAACCGGAGCACCCGGAGGAAACCCACACAGACACGGGGAGAACACACAGACTCCACACAGACAGTGAGTGACCCGAGCCAGGATTCGAACCCAGGTCCCTGGCGCTGTAAAGCAGTGCTAACCACTGTGCCACTGTGCCATGCTGACAGTTCATTAACTTGTCGTCTGATTGTTGTCCACAGGGGAAACACAGGAAGCTGGAGAAGTTATTGACCAAGCTGGAGTGTGATAGAAGAACCATCCTGTCTAACTCGTTATTCCTGGAGGTACAGTCATGCAGCTAGCAAGTAAAAAGGACATGCATTTATATAGCACCTGTCACAACCTCAGGACATCCCAAAGCGCTTTTATTGCCAATGAAATGCTTTCAAAGTGTGGCTCTGCGGCAAATCCAGGCCTGTTGTTTTTACAAATGTGATAAATTGCATCTTTACCCTGAAATTTATTTCTTTATTATTAGTTTGGAGAATTGGCCATGCTAAATTTCCCCTCAGTATCCAGTTGTGTAGGTTAGATAGATTAGCCACACTAAATTGCCCCTTAGTGTCCCAAGATGAGCAGATTAGGAGCATTGGCCATGCTAAATTGCCCCTTAGTGTCCAAAGATGTGCAGGTTAGGTGGATTGGCCATGCTAAATTGCCCCTTAGTGTCCAAAGATGTGCAGGTTAGGTGGATTGGCCATGCTAAATTGTCCCTTAGTGTCCAAAGATGTTCAGGTTAGGTGGATTGGCCATGCTAAATTGCCCCTAGTGTCCAAAGATGTGTAGGTTAGGTGGATTGGCCATGCTAAATTGTCCCTTAGTGTCCAAAGATGTTCAGGTTAGGTGGATTGGCCATGCTAAATTGCCCCTAGTGTCCAAAGATGTTCAGGTTAGGTGGATTGGCCATGCTAAATTGCCCCTTAGTGTCCAAAGATGTGCAGGTTAGGTGGATTGGCCAGGCTAAATTGTCCCTTAGTGTCCAAAGATGTTCAGGTTAGGTGGATTGGCCATGCTAAATTGCCCCTAGTGTCCAAAGATGTTCAGGTTAGGTGGATTGGCCATGCTAAATTGCGCCTTAGTGTCCAAAGATGTGCAGGTTAGGTGGATTGGCCAGGCTAAATTGTCCCTTAGTGTCCAAAGATGTTCAGGTTAGGTGGATTGGCCATGCTAAATTGCCCCTAGTGTCCAAAGATGTGTAGGTTAGGTGGATTGGCCATGCTAAATTGCCCCCAGTGTCCAAAGATGTGTAGGTTAGGGGGATTGGCCATGCTAAATTGCCCCTTAGTGTCCAAAGATGTGCGTGTTAGGTGGATTAGCCATGCTAAATTGCCCCTTAGTGTCCAAAGATGTATAGTCTAGGGGAATTAGCAGGGTAAATATGTGGGGTTACAGGGATGGAACCTGGGTAAGGTGTTCTATCAGAGCATTGGTGCAGACTCGAAGGGCCAAATGGTCCCCTGCTGCACTGTAGGGATTCTCTGATTTTAGTGTCACAAGTAGGTTTAACACTGCAATGAAGTTACTGCGAAAACCCCCTACTCTTCACATTCCAGTGCCCGGTCTTCTAATCTTTAACAAATCAACCCTCCTCCAAGTTTCCTGTCATTCAGCCTCAGAGAAGATCCTGGGAGTCTCAAAAGGGAATTAATGCATTTATGTTTATTTATTAGTCACAAGTAAGGCTTACATTAACACTACAATGAAGTTACTGTGAAAATCCCCCTAGTCGCCACACTCTGGCGCCTGTTTGGGTACACTGAGGGAGAATTTAGCACGGCCAATGCACTTAACCTGCACATCTTTGGACTGTGGGAGGAAACCGGAGCACCCGGAGGAGACCCACACAGATACAGGGAGAATGTACAGACTCTGCACAGAGATTGACCCCAAGCCGGGAATTGAACCTGGGTCCCTGGCGCTGCGAGGCGGCTGTGTTAACCACTGCGCCGCCCCAATAATTGGCACATTCCGTTAACAGGAACAGCTTGTATTTACATGGCTCTGTGATGACATCACCGCAGTCGACCTGCCAACCAATCAGCACCCCTTTCTCCTGGGATACAAGTTGCAGCGACCCTTTGAAATTTGGCATTCCTGCATTTGTCCTGACGAGTGCAGTTTTGCCAACGTGGCTATCTTTCCAGCAACACTCAAACTCCACACCACTCGGGGACTGGGTGAGATTGCTGGTTTTACGGGTAACATTACGGGGTCATGTTGCACCATTTAACTAACAGGACGTTGGAGATAATGGGCCTAGCTGGGTTGAATTGTCAGCTGGCTGCCTTGTCGAGCCGGTTAGCCGAACGTTTGATCGGTTGCCTAACCCGTTCTTGATTTTGTCACCAGGAAAACTACAAACAGAAGCCCCCGATGGAAGTAGAGAAAGACGCCTTGCAACAGAGGCCTTTGGCTGTTGAAGTAGGTGATGAGAACACGCTGAGATACAGAGATGTCCGATCTGTAAATGTACTGGGGGATGGGGGGGGAGGGGGCGACGCTCCCAAACAAAGTATTAAATCGTGGAAAATTGGATTAATTCACGTTGGTTTTAGAGCAGGAGTTCAGAGGAGAATCTCCCACACTCTGCGTAGAGCAGAGAACACCAGTGTGAATATCACTAGGTTACAGGGAGTTGGGGCCTACTTACACTGGACAGTGTAAAACCAGGCCTCACAACACCAGGTTAAAGTCCAGCAGGTTTATTTGATAGTAAACCCACAAGCTTTCAGGGTTTGCCCCTTCGTCAGGTGAGTGGAGAGTTCTGGTCTCTTGTTAAACTTGTTGGACTTTAACCTGGTGTTGTGAGGCTTCTTACTGTGTTTACCCCGGTCCGACACCGGCACCTCCACATCAGGGTGAAACCACCAGGTCTGTGCAACTGCGAGTGGCCCCAAACTGTTTCCAGGCCAGATTGATTACCGGCCTATCCAGGATCCCCGCAGTGTTGCCTCCTCAAACCCAACACAGCCCCCATGACCATTCCCAGGCCAGCCGCGATCCCCACCCCAGGCCCCGACCCATCCGATCCCCCCACAGACCTCCCTGTCTGATCCCCCCCCCCGCTGCAGACAGACCCCCTCCTGCAGGCAGAAACCCCCAGCTGACCCCCCCCCCCCAGCCCCACCTTGTAGGCAGATTAGCCCCCCCCCGCAGACAAAACCCCTGGCTGACCTTCACTTGCAGGCAGGCTGCCCTTGGTGGAGCCCTCCCACCGATCTCTGGCCTCCCTTCTGCCCCCATCGATCCCCTTGCAGTGGGATCTTCCATCCCCACCCCCACTGATTGCCCCCTAAGCTCCACCCCCAGTAAGCCCCACTCCCCTATATGTCCCACCTTCTTGACACTGCCCAATGTCCTGAGCGCAGTGCCATGTGAGAAGGGCCTGTGTTGGGAATGTGTGTGAGGGAGGCCTGTGTTGGGAATGTGTGTGAGGGAGGCCTGTGTTGGGAGTGTGTGTGAGGGAGGCCTGTGTTGGGAGTGTGTGTGAGGGAGGCCTGTGTTGGGAGTATGTGTGAGGGAGGCCTGTGTTGGGAGTGTGTGTGAGGGAGGCCTGTGTTGGGAGTGTGTGTGAGTGAGGCCTGTGTTGGGAATGTGTGTGAGGGAGGCCTGTGTTGGGAGTGTGTGTGAGTGAGGCCTGTGTTGGGAATGTGTGTGAGGGAGGCCTGTGTTGGGAGTGTGTGTGAGGGAGGCCTGTGTTGGGAATGTGTGTGAGGGAGGCCTGTGTTGGGAGTGTGTGTGAGGGAGGCCTGTGTTGGGAGTGTGTGTGAGGGAGGCCTGTGTTGGGAGTGTGTGTGAGGGAGGCCTGTGTTGGGGACGTGTGTGAGGGAGGCCTGTGTTGGGAGTGTGTGTGAGGGAGGCCTGTGTTGGGAGTATGTGTGAGGGAGGCCTGTGTTGGGAGGGTGTGTGAGGGAGGCCTGTGTTGGGGACGTGTGTCAGGGAGGCCTGTGCTGGGGATGTGTGTCAGGGAGGCCTGTGTTGGGAATGTGTGTCAGGGAGGCCTGTGTTGGGGACGTGTGTCAGGGAGGCCTGTGTTGGGAATGTGTGTGAGGGAAGCCTGTGTTGGGAGTGTGTGTGAGGGAAGCCTGTGTTGGGAATGTGTGTGAGGGAGGCCTGTGTTGGGAGTGTGTGTGAGGGAAGCCTGTGTTGGGAATGTGTGTGAGGGAGGCCTGTGTTGGGGATGTGTGTCAGGGAGGCCTGTGCTGGGGATGTGTGTGAGGGAGGCCTGTGTTGGGGATGTGTGTCAGGGAGGCCTGTGTTGGGGATGTGTGTGAGGGAGGCCTGTGCTGGGGATGTGTGTGTGAGGGAGGCCTGTGTTGGGGACGTGTGTCAGGGAGGCCTGTGTTGGGAATGTGTGTGAGGGAGGCCTGTGCTGGGGATGTGTGTCAGGGAGGCCTGTGTTGGGGACGTGTGTCAGGGAGGCCTGTGTTGGGGACGTGTGTCAGGGAGGCCTGTGTTGGGGACGTGTGTCAGGGAGGCCTGTGTTGGGGACGTGTGTCAGGGAGGCCTGTGTTGGGGACGTGTGTCAGGGAGGCCTGTGTTGGGGACGTGTGTCAGGGAGGCCTGTGTTGGGGACGTGTGTCAGGGAGGCCTGTGTTGGGGACGTCTGTCAGGGAGGCCTGTGTTGGGGACGTCTGTCAGGGAGGCCTGTGCTGGGGGAAAATGGGCCTACCCCCGCTATTATTTCCTTTGTTTTTAACAGAGAGGGGAGGGGTTGCCACATGGCTTTTTACAGACATATAGCTGTCACTGTAAATATTATCAAAAATAAAATAATCATCCTCTATCTTAGGAGAAACTAAAGAATCTGTGCCAGAAGATTAAGAAGGACAACATGCAATGGCGTGACAACCTGAGGAAAGAGTCAGAGGACAGGCTGGCTGGAACATCTGAGAGGAAAGTTGGAAGACAATTTGGCCCAGGCAACCCCCCACTGCAAATATTGGAACAGATCACACGGTCAATGAGTGACTTGAGACAGGTCCTTACATCACAGTTAAACGAAATAAAGGAAAAAAGTAATTTGCCTGGTACCTCATCCAATCTCAGGGAGAAAGAGCCAAATATCTCACCAATTATGCTGCAGAGTGTGAGGTAGGTCTTGACGTGTTCAATGGTTTGATTGTTCTGTGTTTGATTATGTGAATCTGGTATGATCGATGCTCACTGTGCCTGAAACCTGGGTGTGGACTCGGAGTAAAGTTAACTAGGGTGTGGACTCAGAGCAAAGTAAAACCAACATCATAGAAGCTACTGCAGCATGAGTATGGATATTCTCTGATAATACAGATATTTTAAAGCATTGTAAATACACCTACCTGTTGCACACTTAGAAACAGGGTCAACACTGCACTGCTCTGAGATATAAAATGGACAATCGATCTGATTAACAGGCTTGGTTAAAGAGAGACTGCAAAGCAGGCCTATACCTTGCATGTTTGAGGGAGGCTTGTTCTGAGAGACTCTTGGGACATGGAGTGTGTGAGTGAGGCCTGGGTTAGGAGCATGTGAGGAAGTGTGCTGGGAGTGTGTATGAGGGAGGCCTGTGTTGGGAGTGCGTGTGAAGGTGGCCTGTGTTGGGAATATATGTATAGGAGGCCTGTGTTGGGAGTGTATGTGAGTGAGGCCTGTGTTGGGAGTGTATGTGAGTGAGGCCTGTGTTGGGAGTGTGTGTGAGGGAGGCCTGTGTTGGGAGTGCGTGTGAAGGTGGCCTGTGTTGGGAATATATGTATAGGAGGCCTGTGTTGGGAGTGTATGTGAGTGAGGCCTGTGTTGGGAGTGTGTGTGAGGGAGGCCTGTGTTGGGAGTGCGTGTGAAGGTGGACTGTGTTGGGAATATATGTATAGGAGGCCTGTGTTGGGAGTGTATGTGAGTGAGGCCTGTGTTGGAAGTGTGTGCAAAGGAGGCCTGTGTTGGGAGTGTGTGTGAGTGAGGCCTGTGTTGGAAGTGTGTGCAAAGGAGGCCTGTGTTGGGAGTGTATGTGAGTGAGGCCTGTGTTGGAAGTGTGTGCAAAGGAGGCCTGTGTTGGGAGTGTGTGTGAGGGAGGCCTGTGTTGGAAGTGTGTGCAAAGGAGGCCTGTGTTGGAAGTGTGTGCAAAGGAGGCCTGTGTTGGGAGTGTGTGTGAGGGAGGCCTGTGTTGGAAGTGTGTGCAAAGGAGGCCTGTGTTGGAAGTGTGTGCAAAGGAGGCCTGTGTTGGGAGTGTGTGTGAGGGAGGCCTGCGTTGGGAGTGTGTGTGAGGGAGGCCTCTCATTTTATTCATTTGTGGGACATGGGTGTAGCTGGCTGGGCCAACATTTATTGCCCATCCCTAGTTGCCCCTTGAGAAGGTGGCGGTGAGCTGCCAACTTGAATCGCTGCAGTCCCTGTGCTGTGGGTTGACCCACAATGCTGTTAGGGAGGGAATTCCAGGATTTTGACCCAGCGACTGTGAAGGGATGAAATTTCCAGTCAGGATGGTTGTGGGTTTGGAGGGGAACTTGCAGGGGGTGGGTGTTCCCATGTATCTGCTGCCCTTGTCCTTCTAGATGGAGTGGTGATGGGTTTGGAAGGTGCTGTCTAAGGATCTTTGGTGAGTTGCTGCAGTGCATCTTGTAGATAGTACACACTGCTGCTACTGAGCATCGGTGGTGGAGGGGGTGGGTGTTTGTGGATGTGGTGCCAACGAGCGGGGCTGCTTTATCCTGGATGGTGTTGAGTTTCTTGAGTGTTGTAGGAGCTGCACCCATCCAGGAAAGTGGGGAGTATCCCATCACACTCCTGACTTGTGCCTTGTGGTTGGTGGACAGGCTTTGGGAAGTCAGGAGGTGAGTTACTCTCCGCAGTATTCCCAGCCTCTGACCCACTCTTGTAGCCAATGTGATGAATCCAGTTGAGGTTCTGGTCAATGTTGACAGTGGGCACGGTAGCACAGTGGTTAGCACTGCTGCCTCACAGCTCCAGGGTCCTGGGTTCGATTCCCAGCTCGGGTCACTGTCTGTGTGGAGTTTGCACATTCTCCTCGTGTCTGTGTGGGTTTCCTCCGGGTGCTCCAGTTTCCTCCCACAGTCCAAAGATGTGTGGGTTAGGTTGATTGACCATGCTAAGAAATTGCCCCTTGGTGTCCAGGGATGTGTAGGTTAGAGGGATTAGTGGGTATAATATATGGGGTTAGGGGGTAGGGCCTGGGTGGGATTGTGTTCAGTGCAGACTCGATGGGCCGAAGGGCCTCTTTCTGCACTGTAGGGTTCTATGATTTATGATCTATGGGGGACTCAGTGAGATTTACACCATTGAATGCCAAGGGGCAGTGGTTAGAGTGTCTCTTATTGGTGATGGTCATTGCCTGAATCCTGAAGTCGGAATGGTTTGGAAAGCTTTGAAGAATGGGAATGGCTGTACCTGAAGTTTCGATTCCCAGTGGGGTAACTATTCAGCTAAACTCTCCTTTAGAATAATTACCCCTGCAGCCCTATTCGTAAGGCCATAGGGTGGCACGGTGGCACAGTGGTTAGCACTGCTGCTTCACAGCGTCAGGGACCTGGGTTCGATTCCCGGATCGGGTCACTGTCCGTGTGGAGTCTGCACATTCTCCCCGTGTCTGCGTGGGTTTCCTCTGGGTGCTCCAGTTTCCTCCCACAGTCCGCAGGACGTACTGGTTAAGTAGATTGGCCATGTTAATTCTCCCTCAGTGTACCCAAACAGGCGCCGATGTGGCGACTAGGGGATTTTCACTGTAACTTCATTGCAGTGTTAATGTAAGCCTACTTGTGACACTAATAATAAACTTTAAGGCCATAAGATATAGAAGCAAAATTAGACCATTCGGCCCATCAAGTCTGTTCTGCCATTCCTTACAGCTAGTAAGTTTCTCAACCCCATTCTCATAGCATCGTAGAATCCCTATAGTGCAAAAGGAGGCCACTTGGCCCATCAAGTCTGCACCTACCGCAATCCCACCCAAGACCTATCCCCATAACCCCATGTATTTACCCTAGCTAATCCCCCGACACTAAGGGTCAATTTAGCACGGCCATTCCACGTAACCCACACACCTTCCGACTGTGGGAGGAAACAGGAGCACCCGGAGGAAACCCACGCAGACATGGGGAGGACGTGCAGACTCCACACAGAGAGTGACCCGATCGAACCCGGATCCCTGGCGCTGTGAGGCAGCAGTGCTAACCCCCACTGTGCCGCCTTTTCCCCATAACCTTCGATCCCCTTACCAATCGCGAACCTCTCTGTCCGTCGACGAAGAACCCATCTCTCTCCCTCTGTTTGGGCGCAGGGATAGCCTGGATAATGTGGTGGGGAAATACCAACGCCAAACCGCCCATCGGCAAGACAGGCTGAAGATGCTGAACCAGTTTGATGGGAAATTTGAAGCCTTCAGCCGTCAGTGGGAGCGAACCCAGAGAGAACATCAACGCACCACACACATGATTCAGGAGCTGAAAAGAGAAGTGGACAATATTGCCAATACGTGAGTTCCCTCTACCTTGGAGAGGCTGAATAAACTGGGCTTGTACTCGTTAGAGTTTAGAAGAATGAGGGGAGATCTCATTGAGACGTATAAGATGATGAATGGGATGGATAGGATAGAGGTGGAGAGACTCTTCCCGCTCAGAAAGGACAGTAGGACTAGGGGGCACAGCCTCAAGATAAAGGGGGGCGGTTTAGAACGGAGTTGAGGAGGAACTTCTTCACTCAAAGGGTGGTGAATCTCTGGAATTCTCTGCCCGTTGAAGTGGTGGAGGCTGCCTCGCTAAATATTTTTAAGAAGCGGGTTGATGGGTTTTTGATAAGAGAGGGGATTAAGGGTTATGGGGAGAGGGCGGGAAAGTGGAACTGAGCCACGACAGATCAGCCATGATCTTATTGAATGGCGGGGCAGGCTCGAAGGGCCGGATGGCCTACTCCTGCTCCTATTTCTTATGTTCGTCCTTGCTCCATCTCTGAAAGTAATGCCGTATTCCACTAAATAGCAGTGGAATAACGGCTCCCAGTTCCAGCACACCAGAATTAACAACTTTCCTTCTCGTCACTTTGCTAGTCCAGATGTTGAACCTTGCTGTCTTTCCTCTTGCAAATTAAAGGGCCCGATTTTGCCATTTTGATTCTTAGCGCTGGACGGACTTGAAACTGGGTTTCAGACCCGACTTTTAGACCCGTTTTCAGGTGCCTCCATACGCACTCCGCTCTGATAAAGTATCAGCCATTCCGAATCGCGCTGCCCAAGCCTGTGGACGGGGCTCAACGCACCCGAAAGCCTGCAGCTCCGATCGGAGCCCGCAACTGCGCACGCGCAGAAAAAGAGATGATAGAATGAGTCTCCCCCGCCACATCGCTCCCAGGCTGGATAATGCCTCCCCCCCCCCCAACCCCGGCCCCCACAGACATTGCCCCACCCCCACAACTTAATGACCCCCAACTTATTCCACCCCCCCCCCAACTCCTCTGCCACCCAGACCGATCGCAGGCCCCTCCCTCTCTTGCCAGCCCCACTGATCTCAAGCGGCGAGCTGTCGGACCCAATTTCCACCCCCCACACATACCTGCCTCCACCACCCACCCCCACACACACCAGCCCCCACCCTCCCCGCCACCGGTCTCAAGCAGAGAGCCGTGGGTCACTCGGTACTTCCCTCCTCATTAACTGGAGCTCCCGAATCAGACTTTTAATGGAGCGTGCCTGTTCCACCCCGATTCCGAATGGACGAACGCGGTGGTGAAGTGGGGGGGAGGTAACGGTAAGGTTAGGCCGGCAGCCCGTGAAGTCAATTTAAATGCGCGCAAACGCAATTAAATGGTCGCCGCGCCTGTTTCGGGCGCAGTCCCGAATCACGGCCATTTTCGGGCCTTGGTAAAAGGGGGAACCGGTGCAGAGACGGGCGCGGATCGCGTTATTCGCCTCACGCCCAACTTTACCAAGTTTCCACGCTCGAAAATAGGCGCAACACAATAGTAAAACCGGGTCCCAGAGTCACAGAGGTTTACAGCACGGAAACAGGCCCTCGGCCCATTTTATTCATGCCATGCCTTGTTCTAACCACTAAGCTAATCCCAATTGCCCACATTCAGCCCATATCCCTCTGTACCCACCTTACCCATGCAATTGCCAGACAAAATTGTACCCGTCTCTACTACTACCACCTCTGGGCACCTTGTTCCAGACACTCACCACCCTCTGTGTGAACAAATTGCCCCTCTGGACCCTTTTGTATCTCTCCCCTCTCACCTTAAACCAATGCCCTCTAGTTTTAGACTCCCCTACCTTTGGGAAAAGATATTGACCATCTAGCTGATCTATGCCCCTCATTGTTTTACACACCTCCATAAGATCACCCCTAAGCCCTCCACGTTCCAGAGAAAAAAAGTCCCAATCTATCCAGCCTCTAACTCTAACCATCAAGTCCCGGTAGCATCCTAGTGAGTCTTTTCTGCACACAGATTGTTTATAAAGGAGGTGGCACAGTGGGTTAGCACTGCTGCCTCGCAGCGCCAGGGACCCGGGTTCGATTCCCGGCTGCGGTCACTGTCTTTGCAGAGTCTGCATGTTCTCCCCGTGTCTGCGTGGGTTTCCTCCCGCAGTCCAAAAGGAGTGCGGGTTGGGTGCACCTGAACAGGTGGCGGCTAGGGGAATTTCACAATAACTTCATTGCAGTGTTAGTGTAAGTCTTACTTGTGGCTAATAAATAAATCTTAACCACAAAGAGAGAAAGTCAGTGAATTTGATAGAAGTTGATGCTGGAGTTAAGACGGCAGCTCAGCTCAGAATTGTCTCCCTTTCCGTCTCTCCCTGCTGTTAGATCAAAGAGGATGTTCTCAGCCTTTGATCAGATCCAAGAGAACGTTCACAATTTGGGCCACATCAAGCCATTGATTGAGAATATTCAGAAGCTTCTGGAAAGGCGGATGACCCAGCAGAGCATTGAGGAAAAATACTTAAGGTTGGTGAATCAGAACTAATTACAAATGAATGTTGTGCCCCTCGTAATCGCCTGTCTGGAGATTCCCACCGCTGGGAGGGGCTGGTCCCAGGCTGTGTTCCTTGGGAACGATCCTAAAACCAACAACAAGTCTGGTTTGAAGAGGCCGGAGATGATGCGGTGCCACATTCCGGTTCTGACACCTAATTTCACCCTCCCCCCCTCGCCACCACCTTAACACAGGCTCAGGCAAACATTCGGGTCACTGACTCACCTGGGATTGACCCTGGGGTTTTTGGGGGTTGATCTCCCGGGACACGGCTGTGTCTGTGACCCTAGGGATAAATCGTCAGGACATCAAATCAGCCTTATCGTTTTCCTTGAACATTTATATAAAAATGCTGAAAATGGGGGAAACAGGTCGACAATCAGGCATCACCCAA
Organism: Carcharhinus amblyrhynchos; assembly: GCF_965287045.1. Classification (NCBI taxonomy): domain Eukaryota; kingdom Metazoa; phylum Chordata; class Chondrichthyes; order Carcharhiniformes; family Carcharhinidae; genus Carcharhinus; species Carcharhinus amblyrhynchos. The sequence continues at coordinate 8,681,090 of NC_137358.1, read as the reverse complement.
CTGGGCAATGAGTTTTATAGCTCCTCCTCTTTCTCTCTCTCCCTCTGTCTCTCTCTTTCTCATTCCCTCTATCACGCCCTCACTCCCTCTCTCTCCCTCTCTCTCTCATCCTGCTTACTTTCTCTCCCTCTGTCTCTCTCTCACTCCCTCTGTCTCTTTCTCTTACTCTCTCCCTCTCTCTCTCACACTCTCTAACTCTCTCTCAGCCTCTCACTCTCCCCTCCTCTCTCTCTCTCTCTACCCTTCTCACTGCCCCCCCCGTCTTGCTTGCTCACTCCCCACTCTCTCCCTCTCTATCTCTCTCCTTCTCTCTCACTCTCTATCTCTCTCTATCTCACTCCCACTCTTTCCCTCTCTCTCACTCTATCTCTCTCATTCTTCTCCCTCTCTTTTTCTCACTCTCTCTATCTTTTCCCCCTCACATCCCCCTCCCTACCTCCCTCACACATTTCTTTCTCTCTCCCTCTCACACATACACATTCTCTCTCTATCTCTCTCTCTCTCCATCTCTTACACACACACACATTCTATCTATCTACCTATCTATCTATCTCGCTCTCTCTATCTATCTCCTTCTCATACACATACATTTCTTCTCTATTGCTATCTATCTATCTATCTATCTCCCTCTCACACACACACATTCTATCTATCTCTCGATCTCGCTCTCACATACACAAACATATTCTCTCTATTTCTCTCTCTCTCACACACACACACACACATTCTATCTATCAATTTCTCCATATCTGTCTCCCTGTCTCACACACACACACACACACATTCTCTCTCTCTATCAATCTCTCTCTCACACATACACGTTCTATCTATCTCTCTATATTTATCTCTCTCTCTCTCTCACACACACACATGGACACACTTTCTCTCTCGCTCCCTGTGTAAGTTTTAGCTGAGGCAGTGTTTGGCAGGATCCTCTGTCTGATTGCACTGAGCTCGGTGTGTGTGATGGGGGTCAGTCCGTCACTGTTCCGGATTTAGAGATTGGAATTTTTATAAACCAGCCTCCTGTTCTTGCTGCAACCTGCTACCTGATAACTGCAGCTCATCACGAGGTTTACAGCCACATGGAATGCCAGGGGGTGTACACCGGGAGACAGGAATGTCCAATTTAGATTCTCTCCACAAAAACTGCCCTCCCTGCGAGAGAACAGTTGACGTACAAACATCTCCCCGAAATAAACAAAGGGATTGCAGTCAGATACCGTCAGAGAGAGAGAGAAAATGAGGAGTTCTGGTCAGTGTATAGAGATCTCCCTGAGAGAGAGAGGGGACTGAGAGACTCCAGTCAGTGTACAGATATCTCCCTGAGAGAGAGAGAGAGGGGACTGAGAGACACCAGTCAGTGTATAGAGATCTCCCTGAGAGAGAGAGGGGACTGAGAGACACCAGTCAGTGTACAGATATCTCCCTGAGAGAGAGAGGGGGGACTGAGAGACACCAGTCAGTGTACAGATATCTCCCTGAGAGAGAGGGGGGACTGAGAGACACCAGTCAGTGTACAGATATCTCCCTGAGAGAGAGAGGGGACTGAGAGACACCAGTCAGTGTACAGATATCTCCCTGAGAGAGAGAGAGGGGACTGAGAGACACCAGTCAGTGTACAGATATTTCCCTGAGAGAGAGAGAGGGGACTGAGAGACACCAGTCAGTGTACAGATATCTCCCTGAGAGAGAGGGGGGACTGAGAGACACCAGTCAGTGTACAGATATCTCCCTGAGAGAGAGGGGGGACTGAGAGACACCAGTCAGTGTACAGATATCTCCCTGAGAGAGAGAGGGGACTGAGAGACACCAGTCAGTGTACAGATATCTCCCTGAGAGAGAGAGGGGACTGAGAGACACCAGTCAGTGTACAGATATCTCCCTGAGAGAGAGGGGGGACTGAGAGACACCAGTCAGTGTACAGATATCTCCCTGAGTGAGCGGGGGCTTTGGGGGGGTTACTGAGAGACACCAGCCAGTATATAGATATCTCTAACAATGGTCTCCTGATCTTCAAGATAAACTAGCAGGCCCTGGCTGGCCTGAATGGCCTATTGGAATTTCTAAGATGCCATCCCCCGTAGAAATCTTGCCTTGCAGCGACGTTACAGGTTTTCCTAACACTGCATCTTTTGAATGTTCCAGAAGCATTAACGAGAGATCGGAGGACGATGAGGCCCTACAGCAAATGGTGGACCAAGCTGTGCTGCCATTGGTGGAGAGCATTCGCAGATGTCACCATCCTTTTACCTGTAATGAGTGCAGTGGAAACTGCAAGCATCAGATGATAACGCAGTGAAGAGGCTGCTCTGCTTTTAAATGTAAATTAAAAAAACACTTTCCTTCCCCATTCACATCGGCCTCATTTTATTAAAAATCAAATAGACCCCAAACTCCCCGGGGATAATCCCCGGAGGGCTGGCTCAGATCGTTCTATTTATTTATCAGTGTCACAACTCGGCGTACATTAACACTGCAATGAAGTTACCGTGAAAATCCCCCTAGTCGCCACACTCCAGCGCCTGTTTGGGTACACTGAGGGAGAAGTTAGCATGGTCAATGCACCCTAACCAGCACGTCTTTTGGACTGTAGGAGGAAACCAGACCACTCAGAGGAAACCCACGCAGACACGGGGAGAACATGCAAACTCCACGCAGACAGTGACCCAAGCCGGGAATCGAACCCAGATCCCTGGCACTGTGAGGCAGCAGTGCTAACCTGCTGTGCCACCCATCTAACCCACACATCTTTGAACTGTAGGAGGAAACTGGAGCACACGGAGGAAACCCACGCAGACACGGGGAGAACATGCAAACTCCACACAGACAGTGACCGAAGCTGATAATCAAACCCAGATCCCTGGCACTGTGAGGCAGCAGCGCTAACCCACTGTGCCACCCATCTAACCCACACATCTTTGAGCTGTAGGAGGAAACTGGAGCACGCGGAGGAAACCCACACAGACATGGGGAGAATGTGCAGACTGCGCAGACAGTGACCCAAGCCGGGAATCGAACCCCGATCCCTGGCACTGTGAGGCAGCAGTGCTAACCCACTGTGCCACAATTATGTGCCAGCATTTTGAAGATGGAGGGATGCTGAACCCCCCTCGTATTTAATATCTTGGCTTTTTCGTTCGAAGTCTCACAACACCAGGTTAAAGTCCAACCGGTTTATTTGGAATCACGAGCTTTCGGAGCGCTGCTCCTTCATCAGATTCACAAACAGGGCATATATGGGCAAAGACACAATTACAAGATAATGGTTGGAATGTGAGTCTTTACTGGTAACCAAGTCTTTACAGGTACAGGCAGCGCATGTGGAGAGAGGGTTAATCACAGGTTAAAGGGATGTGAATTGTCTCCAGCCAGGACAGTGAGATTTTGCAAACCCAGGCAAGTCGTGGGGGGTTACAGACAGTGTGACATGAACCCAAGTTCCCGGTTAAGGCCGTCCTCATGTGTGCGGAACTTGGCTATCAGTTTCTGCTCAGCGACTCTGCGTTGTCGTGTGTCCTGAAGGCCGCCTTGGAGAATGCTTACCCGAAGATCGAAGGCTGAATGCCCATCCTGCCCGTTGATTGTCGAACGGTGTCCATTCACCTGTTGCTGTAGAGTCTGCCTGGTCTCGCTGATGTACCATGCCTCGGGATACCCTGCAGCGTATCAGGTAGACAACGCTGGCCGGGTTGCAAGAGTATGTACCACCGTATCCCTAGTGGATGGTGTTCTCACGTGAGATAATGGCACCCGTGTCGATGATCTTGCAGAGGTTGCTGTGGCAGGGCTGTGTTGTGGTCACTGCTCTCCTGAAGGCTGGGTAGTTTGCTGCGGACAATGGTCTGTTTGAGGCTGTGAGGTTGTTTGAAGGCAAGAAGGGGACTGTGGAATCTGGGATAGGTTTCCAGCCCGCTTTCTATCTCTGCCTCTAGCTAAAAGATAACTTCACTCTACCCCCCAGTGCCAATGCATCCTCGCAAAGGTTCGATCGCAGCCTGGGGCCCACCTCAGTCGAAGAACGCCACAACAAGCCCTTAGTATCTCCAGCCACCACATTCACATCAGCTACAGAATCATCCGGGGATACAGCAAAGAAGGAGGCCATTCAGCCCCATCTCTTTGAAAGAGTTCTCCAATTCACCAGGAGAATTGGGTAAGGTGCCTACCTCTGGTCAGGAGCCCCAGGTTCAAGTCATAGAAGAGGCCATTCAGCCCATCATGTCTGCAACGACTCTCTGATGAGCATAATACCCAGGCCCTCTGCCCATAACCCCACACATTTACCACGTCTGATCCATCTAACCTCGCCAAATTGGGACATTAAGGAGTCATAGAATCCCTACAGTGCAGAAGGAAGCCATTCAGGTAGGTGTAGGAAAATGCTTTAAAATGGCGGCTCGTTGGGCCGAAGGGCCTGTTTCCCGCGCCGGGTTGTTCTTTGATCTTTGTTCTTTTGTTCCTTTTTGGGAGCCGCTCCTTTTACATTGTCCCTAAGTTAATGTGAGTTTGTTTATTTGGTTGGTGTCAAAAGAGCTGCCTGATGATTCCTCATTGATGGTCAAATCTGGGAATCTCGTGCTCCTTATTTAAAGCAGGTCTGTCAGGCCCCTGGCCTGCCATGCAGCAGGGAGCAACTGGAGAGCTGGCTGTGTACAGCTGTATGGTGCAAATAAAGTGACTTGGTGACGGGACCTTTCTCCTCCGTGGAGTTATTACAGCGGGAAATGGACAGAAAGTTCCAGCAGGGGATGGGAAGATGGATCGGGAAGGGAACTGGCTCAACTTGGAAGTCTTTATCCGGAGAGCGCGTTGTTGGTGGGGTTGGAGAACTCGTCTGGAAATCTGTTCAGGCTCATCCCGGATTGTCCGGGTTTCCCTCCCAGACCGAAGGCCCCGACCACTGGTCAAAATGGTGAGGAAAAAGTCTCATAGGATTCCTCAGAAATCTGATTGGAAAAACGTTGGAGATGGGTTGGGGGTTGGGGGAGGTGGGGGGAGGTGGGGGGGGATTGGGTGGGGCGGGGGGGGGGGGGATGCGGGGGAGGTGGGGGAAGGAGGCCGGGTCAGAGACGATGAGAGATCTTCTCCGGGGATGTAGCCAATCCAAGTTGGCGATCTTATAGTTGCTCGGACCGTATAATTCAGGCTGGATCGCGATCTGATCGGTGAAGTTTAAACAATCAAGTTTGAAAGAACAAATCATTCGAATAGTTTTAGGCTTGGGAAGGTTCGAATTGTGTTTAGTGTAGGGTGTGTGTGTGAGACACTGTGACCATCTGGAGTGCCAATGTGCCCTCCCACCCCTCGCCACCCAGCAACACCCCCCCCCTCCCCCCCTACCCCTCCATCCCCACCCCCCCCCCCCCGCCACCTCCCGTCGCCCTCCTCTGTTGCTGAAGGCTTTTCCAGAACTTTCCGAGGAATTCTCCACATTCCTGCACTCGTTTCAACGCTGAACTCCTGCCAAACAGCCCAGGCTTCAGCAAACACTCCCTGGGAGGCAAGTGGGGAGGGTGGGGGGGAGATCAGACAGACAGCGCTGAGGAATATTCCAGAAGATTTGGGAACCGTCAACCGAGGATGATTTATGATATAAGATGGAGCACTGGGAGAGGCCCAGCGTGGACATTATTCATTAGCTAAAAGCCGTTTAATCCTCCGCTTTCAGTAAATGTCATAACATAAGGATGTTTGCATTTAAATAACACCTTTCGTGACCTCAGCTTGTCCCAAAGTGCCTTACAGACAATAACGTACTCTTAGATTGAATCGTAGAATCCCTACAGTGCAGGAGGAGATCGTTCGGCCCATCGAGTCTGTACCGACCGCAATCCCACCCAGACGGCGAGGCAGCAGTGCGAACCACTGTGCCACCGTGCTGCCCAATCTGGCACCAATACTCTGTGAAGGGCGGACTCTGTTGTAATGTAGGAAGGACAGCAGCCAATATGTGCACAGCAAGACTCCACAAACAGCAAGGTGATGATGCCCAAATCATCTATTCTTAGCGTTGTGGATAAATTTTGGACAACCTCCCCGGCCTCATTGGAAATTTTACACAGAAACATAGAAACTGGAAGCAGGGGGAGGCCGTTCGGCCCTTCAAGACTGTTCCCCCATTCATTTTGATCATGGCTGATCATCAAATTCAATATCCTGATTCCCTCATTCCCCCCCGCGCCTTTAGCTCCAAGATCTATATCTAATTTCTTCTGGAAATCACACAACGTTTTAGCCTCAGTTATTTTCTGTGGGAATGAGTTCCACACATTCACCGCTCTCTGGGTGAAGAAATTTCTCCTCATCTCAGTCCTAAAAGTTTTACCCCTTATCCTCAAGTTTATGTATCCCACGTTCTGGGAACATTCTTTCTGAATCTGTCTCATCTAAGTGGTGGAATCACTAACCGAGTGGCACTCCCTCGGGACTGCACTGGGAAAGTCCACTGAGATGATGTGCTCAAATCTCTGGAATGGGAGGGGAACTCATGACGTTCGTGGTTTAGCCGCGTGTGTGTGTGCTACCCATTCAACCTCACCCCAAATTTTAACACCTGTAAATGTATTAGATTATGGAAAGCGGCGATTGCTGTTCTCCTGCGGTGCACGCCTGAATCATAGAGTCCCCACAGTGCAGAAGGAGGCCAACTGGCCCATCGAGCCTGCACCGACTCTCCGAAAACATCCCTTCTGGTTGTATCACAGCTTGGTATGGGCCCCGGCTCTGCCCAAGACCGCAAGGAACTACAAAAGGCCGTGAATGTAGCCCAATCCATCACACAAACCAGCCTCTCATCCATTGACTCTGACTACACTTCCTGCTGCTTCAGAAAAGCAGCCAACATAATTATAAGGACCCCCCCCCCCCACATCCTGGATATTCTCTATTCCACCTTATTCCATTGGGAAGAAGGTACAAATATCTGAGGTTATGTATCAACCGACTCAAGAACAGCTTCTTCCCTGCTGCTATCAGACCTTTGAATTGACCTATCTCACCTTAAGTTGACCTTTCTCTATATCAAAGCTATAACTGTAACACTATGTTCTGCACTCTCTCCTTTCCTTCTCCGCTATGCACCCTATGAACAGTATGCTTTGCCTGTATAGCACGCAAGAAACAATACTTTTCATTGTATCCCAATACCTGTGACAATAATAAATCAAATCAAGGAAATTTTTATCAAAGCCAACTTTATTTAACAATACTGATTAATAAAAATGAATGAATTTGCTTACTTTTATTAATTCAAATATTTGAACATGATGATACAATACTTAACTGCTAACCTATCTCTTAGTTCCAATTGAAGCAATGTTCCTCTTATAGACTTAAACTCCTCTTTAAAATCAATTAGCAATGCAGAGGCTTACGTGTCCGTACTTAGGTTGCCAGCACCTCAGGAGAGAGAAAGAGAGAGAGAGAAACAGAGAGAGAGAGAGAGAAAAGCCTATTTCTCCTAGCAGATGCCAAACAGCAGCCTCCAGAGGGAGAGAGTGGCCTCTTGCCTTTTTCAGAACCCAGCAGTAACAGCAAACCTAGCTCTTTCCCTTAAGCACATGACTCTGTCAATCAGCCCAATCAAAACCCTATTCTGAAACCCCAGGAAAAAAAACCAGATAAACGTGAATGCATTAACTCAGATTAACACAAACACACCCCTTGCTTAATTCAGTCATTAGCCTGCGTTCTCAGCATGTGAACTGCCTGGTGCAGACAAATTGGCACCGTGTAAAACAGAACTGAATTTTAAACATACCCCTCATTATCATCACAACAGTGCACACTGCTGCCACTTTGCATCGGAGGGAATGTCACCAATTGGGCTGCTGTGATCTGGATGGTGACAATCTCCTTGAGCATTGTTGGACCTTCACTCATCCATAACCCTAACCCTAACCCTAACCCTATTCTAGCTCACTCCTGCTGCATTGGATGTGCTAAATTCTCCCTCAGTGTATCTGAGCATGAGTGTGGTGACTAGCGGATTTTCACAGTAACTTTCAGACTGTGGGAAGAGACTGGAGCTCCCGGAGGAAACCCACGCAGACATGGGGAGAACTTGCAAACTCCTCACAGACAGTGACCCTAGCTGGGAATCGAACCTGGGTCCCTGAGGCAGCAGTGCTAGCCACCGTGCCACCCTTTGCAGTGTTAATGTATGCCCACATGTGACACTAATAAATAAACTTTGAACATTGTGCCTTGAAGATGATGGACAGGCTTTGTGGGAGTCAGGTTTGGAAGGGAATTAATAGATACGGCACCCAAAGTGAGGCTGGTGGGGGGGTAAATCGTAGATCATAGAATCCCTACAGTGCAGAAGGAGGTTATTCGGCCCATCAAGCCTGCACTGACCATTGCTAATCCACCTGACGCTAAGGGGCAATTTAGCATGACCACTCCACCAAACCTGCACATTTTTGGACACCAAGGGGCAATTTAGCATGGCCAATCCACCTAACCTGCGCATCGTTAGACACTAAGGGGCAATTTAGCATGGCCAATCCACCTAACTTGCACATCTTTGGACACTAAGGAGCAATTTAGCATGGCCAATCCACCTAACCTACACATCTTTGGACACTAAGGAGCAATTTAGCATGGCCAATCCACCTAACCTACACATCTTTGGACACTAAGGAGCAATTTAGCATGGCCAATCCACCTAACCTACACATCTTTGGACACTAAGGGGCAATTTAGCATGGCCAATCCACCTAACCTACACATCTTTGGACACTAAGGGGCAATTTAGCATGGCCAATCCACCTAACCTACACATCTTTGGACACTATGGGGCAATTTAGCATGGCCAATCCACCTAACCTGCACATCTTTGGACACTAAGGGGCAATTTAGCATGGCCAATCCACCTAATCTACACATCGTTAGACACAAAGGGGCAATTTAGTGTGGCCACTCCACCTAACCTACACATTTTTGGACACTAAGGGGCAATTTAGCATGGCCAATCCACTCTAACCTACACATCTTTGGACTGTGGGAGGAAACCGGAGCACCCGGGGGGAAACCCACGCAGACCCGGGGAGATTGTGCACATTGCACACAGACAGTGACCCGAGGCCTGGAATCGAACCCGGGTCCCTGGCACTGTGAGGCAGCAGTGCTAACCACCATGACATCCCTGTCAGCTTACAAGTCAGCCATGATCTAACAGAAGACTAGAACTGGAATCCTGCTGTCTTTTAAAATGGTGCTGAAGATGATGTAACCTTAACAGACAATCCAAGATGTGCTCAAATCCACTGACTCATATTTTCCCTTTGTAAAAATTGGGCTAATCTTTGAGGTTTTGCATCTGTTCTGCAAGTTAGAATTTTTTTTCTCTAACAAACGATGTGATCATACTTGGTGCACTGAGCTTGAATGGCTTGGAAACGTTCAGACATAAATATTTGTGCGTGAACTTGTGGGCAAGTGAGGTTCTTGGACTTTGAAGTCAATTAGCATCATAATTCAATCCCAAATATTCTTATCCAGAAAGTAAACTCCAGATTATTTGTCAGAAAGTACGGCCGCACAGAATCTCAGCTAATGCCAGGTGGCAGAATGGTTTGCATTGCTGCTTCACAGTGCCAGGGATCCCCACTTCAATTCCAGCCTCATGTGTTACTGCAAGGCTGCTTGTGACACTAATAAATGAAAGGGACCCGGGTTCGAGTCCGGCCTCAGGGGACAGTGTGGAGTTTGCACATTCTCCCCGTGTCTGCGTGGGTTTCCTCCGGGTGCTCCAGTTTCCTTTTACATTCCAAAAGATGTGCTGGTTAGATGCATTGGCCATGCTAAATTCTCCCTCAGTGTACCCAAACAGGCACCAGAGTGTGGTGTCGAGGGGGTTTTCACAGTAACTTCATTGCAGTGTTAATGTAAGCCGACTTGTGACACTAATAAGTAAATTCTGAGGGACTGGGATTCTAATCCCGCCATAGCAGATGGTGGAATTTGAATTCGAGAAAAAAATATCTGGAATTAAGAATCTGCTGACACAATGAAACCATTGTTAATTGTCAGAAAAACACATCTGGTTCCTTTAGGGAAAGAAATCTGCTGTCCTTACTTGGTCTGGCCTGCATGTGATTTTAGACCCATGGGTTGACTCTCAACTGCCCTCAGACAACTAGGGATGGGCAATAAATCCTGACCGTGTCCCATAAATGAATTAAAACAAAATCTGCTCTGTACACCAACCAAGGTCAATGTATCCTTCCTGCAACATATTGTCCAGAACTGAACAGTGATCCATTTCCCAGTCTGGATGGAATGTTGAGTGGACAAGAACTTGGAGCTGGCAAATCTCTAGAAATAGTGAGGAAGGGAGAGGTCATTAAAAATGCCGACTAAACGTTAAGATTCATGCCTGGACAGATCTAACTGAAAAGTAGAGAAGTTCTGTTAGACTTGTAAAGAACCACAGAGTTACAGAGTCACAGATCTGCAGAGTTGCAGAGTTCCGGATTTGAGGAGTTGCGGTGTTACAGAGTTACCGAGTTGAGGAGTTGCGGTGTTACAGAGTTACTGAGTTGAGGAGTTGCGGAGTTACAGAGTTACCGAGTTGAGGAGTTGCGGAGTTACAGAGTTACCGAGTCGAGGAGTTGCGGTGTTACAGAGTTACCGAGTTGAGGAGTTGCGGTGTTACAGAGTTACCGAGTCGAGGAGTTGCGGTGTTACAGAGTTACCGAGTTGAGGAGTTGCGGTGTTACAGAGTTACCGAGTTGAGGAGTTGCGGAGTTACAGAGTTACCGAGTCGAGGAGTTGCGGTGTTACAGAGTTACCGAGTCGAGGAGTTGCGGTGTTACAGAGTTACCGAGTTGAGGAGTTGCGGTGTTACAGAGTTACCGAGTTGAGGAGTTGCGGAGTTACAGAGTTACCGAGTTGAGGAGTTGCGGTGTTACAGAGTTACCGAGTTGAGGAGTTGCGGAGTTACAGAGTTACCGAGTTGAGGAGTTGCGGAGTTACAGAGTTACCGAGTTGAGGAGTTGCGGTGTTACAGAGTTACCGAGTTGAGGAGTTGCGGTGTTACAGAGTTACCGAGTTGAGGAGTTGCGGTGTTACAGAGTTACCGAGTTGAGGAGTTGCGGTGTTACAGAGTTACCGAGTTGAGGAGTTGCGGTGTTACAGAGTTACTGAGTTGAGGAGTTGCGGTGTTACAGAGTTACCGAGTTGAGGAGTTGCGGAGTTACAGAGTTACCGAGTTGAGGAGTTGCGGTGTTACAGAGTTACCGAGTTGAGGAGTTGCGGTGTTACAGAGTTACCGAGTTGAGGAGTTGCGGTGTTACAGAGTTACCGAGTTGAGGAGTTGCGGTGTTACAGAGTTACCGAGTTGAGGAGTTGCGGTGTTACAGAGTTACCGAGTTGAGGAGTTGCGGAGTTACAGAGTTACCGAGTTGAGGAGTTGCGGTGTTACAGAGTTACCGAGTTGAGGAGTTGCGGTGTTACAGAGTTACCGAGTTGAGGAGTTGCGGTGTTACAGAGTTATCAAGTTGAGGAGTTGCGGTGTTACAGAGTTACCGAGTTGAGGAGTTGCGGTGTTACAGAGTTACCGAGTTGAGGAGTTGCGGTGTTACAGAGTTACCGAGTTGAGGAGTTGCGGTGTTACAGAGTTACTGAGTTGAGGAGTTGCGGTGTTACAGAGTTACCGAGTTGAGGAGTTGCGGTGTTACAGAGTTACCGAGTTGAGGAGTTGCGGTGTTACAGAGTTACTGAGTTGAGGAGTTGCGGTGTTACAGAGTTACTGAGTTACAGAGTTCCCAAGTTGATGAGTTACGGAGTTACAGAGTTACCGAGTTACAGAGTAACCGAGTTGCAGAGTTGTGGAGTTACAGAGTTACCGAGTTGCAGAGTTACAGAGTTACCGAGTTGCAGAGTTACGGAGTTACCGAGTTGCAGAATTACCGAGTTACCGAGTTGTGGAGTTACAGAGTTACCGAGTTACAGAGTTACGGAGTTACCGAGTTGCAGAGTTACAGAGTTACCGAGTTGCAGAGTTACGGAGTTACCGAGTTACAGAGTTACCGAGTTACAGAGTTGCAGAGTTACAGAGTTACCGAGTTACAGAGTTACCGAGTTACAGAGTTACCGAGTTACAGAGTTGCGGAGTTACAGAGTTACCGAGTTACAGAGTTACCGAGTTACAGAGTTGCGGAGTTACAGAGTTACCGAGTTACAGAGTTGCAGAGTTACAGAGTTGCAGAGTTACAGAGTTACCGAGTTACAGAGTTACCGAGTTACAGAGTTACGGAGTTACCGAGTTACAGAGTTGCAGAGTTACAGAGTTGCGGAGTTACAGAGTTACCGAGTTACAGAGTTGCAGAGTTACAGAGTTGCAGAGTTACAGAGTTACGGAGTTACAGAGTTACCGAGTTACCAAGTTACAGAGTTGCGGAGTTACAGAGTTACCGAGTTACGGAGTTGCAGAGTTACAGAGTTGCAGAGTTACAGAGTTACCGAGTTACAGAGTTACGGAGTTGCAGAGTTACAGAGTTACCGAGTTACGGAGTTGCAGAGTTACGGAGTTACAGAGTTACCGAGTTACAGAGTTACCGAGTTACCGAGTTGCAGAGTTACGGAGTTGCGGAGTTACCGAGTTACAGAGTTACCGAGTTACCGAGTTACAGAGTTACCGAGTTACAGAGTTACGGAGTTGCAGAGTTACCGAGTTACGGAGTTGCAGAGTTACGGAGTTACAGAGTTACCGAGTTACGGAGTTGCAGAGTTACGGAGTTGCAGAGTTACAGAGTTACAGAGTTTCCGAGTTGCAGAGTTACAGAGTTACCGAGTTACCGAGTTGACGAGTTACAGAGTTGTGGAGTTACAGAGTTACCGAGTTGCAGAGTTACGGAGTTACCGAGTTGCAGAGTTACGGAGTTACCGAGTTGCAGAGTTACCGAGTTACAGAGTTACGGAGTTACAGAGTTACGGAGTTACAGAGTTGTGGAGTTACAGAGTTTCTGAGTTGCAGAGTTACAGAGTTACCGAGTTACCGAGTTGACGAGTTACAGAGTTACCGAGTTACCGAGTTGGCGAGTTACAGAGTTGCGGAGTTACCGAGTTACAGAGTTACCGAGTTACCGAGTTACAGAGTTACCGAGTTACCGAGTTACAGAGTTACCGAGTTGCAGAGTTACGGAGTTGCAGAGTTACCGAGTTACGGAGTTGCAGAGTTACGGAGTTACAGAGTTACAGAGTTACAGAGTTTCCGAGTTGCAGAGTTACAGAGTTACCGAGTTACGGAGTTGCAGAGTTACGGAGTTACAGAGTTACCGAGTTACAGAGTTACCGAGTTACCGAGTTGCAGAGTTACGGAGTTGCGGAGTTACCGAGTTACAGAGTTACCGAGTTACCGAGTTACAGAGTTACCGAGTTACAGAGTTACGGAGTTGCAGAGTTACCGAGTTACGGAGTTGCAGAGTTACGGAGTTACAGAGTTACAGAGTTACAGAGTTTCCGAGTTGCAGAGTTACAGAGTTACCGAGTTACCGAGTTGACGAGTTACAGAGTTGTGGAGTTACAGAGTTACCGAGTTGCAGAGTTACGGAGTTACCGAGTTGCAGAGTTACGGAGTTACCGAGTTGCAGAGTTACCGAGTTACAGAGTTACGGAGTTACAGAGTTACGGAGTTACAGAGTTGTGGAGTTACAGAGTTTCTGAGTTGCAGAGTTACAGAGTTACCGAGTTACCGAGTTGACGAGTTACAGAGTTACCGAGTTACCGAGTTGACGAGTTACAGAGTTGTGGAGTTACAGAGTTTCCGAGTTACAGAGTTACCGAGTTGCAGAGTTACGGAGTTACAGAGTTTCCGAGTTGCAGAGTTACCGAGTTGCAGAGTTACGGAGTTACAGAGTTTCCGAGTTGCAGAGTTACCGAGTTACAGAGTTACCGAGTTGCAGAGTTTCCGAGTTGCAGAGTTTCCGAGTTGCAGAGTTTCCGAGTTACCGAGTTACCGAGTTGACGAGTTACAGAGTTACCGAGTTGAGTTACAGAGTTACAGAGTTGAGTTACAGAGTTACCGAGTTGAGTTACAGAGTTACTGAGTTAAGGAGTTGTGGAGTTGAGGAGTAACTTAGTTTTCACAGAACTCCTGCTCTCTTTGCTGAATTCTGTGCTTGCCTGCTCTACTACATTTTGCAAATGGTTTTTTTAATTCTCTGAGTCAGTCTCAGAGTCTAATGAGGAATGTGACAGAATGTTAGAATAGGAACGTCACATGCTGTTCCCAGCCGCTGTCACAAACCTCCCCTCCCCTCCACTGTCCCCCGGCTGGATCCGGAAGCCAGGTTCTGTATGAACCCCTTACCCCCACCCCGAGCAGTATGAATCTACCAATCAATGTTTCATGGACACAGAAAGTGGCCATTCAGCCCATTGTGCCTGTACTTGCTCTTTGTAAGGATCCCCCTGCTCTTTGTTCCATTCTCCTGCAATGTAATTCCCTTTAGGAAATTATTACGGAATCTGCTTCCACCGCCCTTTCAGGCAGCACCGTCCAGAACACAGCAACTCGCTGTATTTAATAAAAGGTCTCCTTCGCTGCCCTCTCCCACACGAGGGGTGGGATTTCCCGGCTGCATTTGCCCTAAAACTGGAAAATCCCATCCGAGGTCAACAGTCCTTCGTTTGGTCGGTGTCCCGCCTGCTGCGATTCCCGTGGGGTGGGAAAATAGTGCCCTCATTGTCTGAAAGGGGGTAGGGTCCCTGTGCATATGAAGATATGTAACTCCCAGCAAGTGAGCCCAGGCTGTGAACCACACTGATATTACACTGACCGTCAGTGCAAATCTCAGCACAATCAGGATTCACAGAATCATAGAATCCCTAACAGTGCAGAAGGAGGCCATTCAGCCCATCAAGCCTGCACCGACAACAATCCCACCCAGGCCTTATCCTTGTAATCCCAAGTAATCCCCCAGGCACTAAGGGGCAATCCCACCCAGATCTGCTCCCCGTAACCCCAACTATTTACCCCACTAATCCCCCTAACTTTTGGACACTAAGGTGAAATTTGGCATGGCCAACCCTCCTAACCTGCACATTTTTGGGCTGTGGGAGGAAACCAGAGCACCTGAAGGAAACCCACGCAGACACGGGGAGAATGTGCAAACTCCACACGGACAGTGACCCGAGGCAGGGGCAATTTAGCCTGACCGATTCCCCTTTACCGACACATCTTTTGATGTGGGGATGCCAGCATTGGACTGGAGTGGGCACATCTTTTGACACTAATTGGCAATTTAGCACAGCCAATCCACCTAACCTACACATCTTTAGACTGTGGGAGGAAACCGGAGCACACGGAGGAAACCCACGCAGACACGGGGAGAATGTGCAAACTCCGCACAAACAGCCACCCGAGGCCGGAATTGAACCCAGGTCCCTGGCACTCTGAGGCGGCAATGCTAACCGCAGTGCCATGCTCCAAGATGGGCACAAAAGAACCCATGACGCTATTTCAAAGAAGAACAGGGGTGCTCGCCCCCAAGTCTTGTTTGATATCCATCCCTCAACCCAAGTCTGCTGACACAGATAATCTGCTCATTAACATGTTGGTGTTTGCGGGAGCTTGTCGTCCACAAATTGGATGCCTCGTTTCCTGCGCTGCGGCTGTGACTGAACTATCAAATGCGCCTCAGTGGCCGTAAAGCGCTTTGAGGCAACCGGCCGTCGCGAAAGGCGCCATACCAATGCAGGTTCTTGTTTTTGTTTCCCAGAACTGCACGTTACCAGGCAGGCAGTAGGACCCACAGGAGCTGTGTAGAAACCAACATACGTCAAGGGTGGAAACAGAGGGGAACAGATCATTAGGTGTTGAGTCCAAACTATTTAGTATCGCAACTCTGGGAGCGAGAGAGAGGGAGGTGAACTGACACTCACAGTGAACACTGGCTGGAGACAGAGGCAGCTGTTACTGACCCTCCCCCATCCCAAAACCCATCTGCAAAGAACAAATCACTCCGGGGGGGGATTGTGGACACGAGGGTCTCCCTACATTTGAAACACAGGCAAAGAGGCTGGAATGCAAGACAGAGGCTGTGTCCGAGTTCCAGTGGGATCGAGAGCCTTGACACTGTTTCTGCTCGGCAGGTTGGCTGTAAACTCCGGCTGAAAACTGCAACATGACCTCCAACTTCCAGCTGCCTCGACCTCTGAAGAGAGCCCAGCAGCTGGCCAGCGGCAGGACTGTGAGAGTGGCCATACTGGGGCAAGGGGCTGTGGGCAAAACCGGTAAGAATTGTGCCCTCCTAATGCATGCTTCTGCTGCTTCTAGTGGGAGCCAGAACTGCCACTTTCTGCTAAACGAAAAAGTTAACTGGACGGAGCTCCTGTTTATTCAGCAGGGTAAGGATCGCTCTGTGTAACTGGACAGAGCTCCTGTTTATTCAGCAGGGTAAGGTTCGCTCTGTGTAACTGGACAGAGCTCCTGTTTATTCAGCAGGGTAAGGATCGCTCTGTGTAACTGGACAGAGTTCCTGTTTATTCAGCAGGGTAAGGATCGCTCTGTGTAACTGGAGAGAGCTCCTGTTTATTCAGCAGGGTAAGGATCGCTCTGTGTAACTGGACAGAGCTCCTGTTTATTCAGCAGGGTAAGGATCACTCTGTGTACAACTCTTACTGCCTTCCTATTTATTCGGCACTGTCAGCGTTGTTAAGGCACAGAATGAGACCATTCGGTCCATTAGGTCCATGCTAGCTGTCTGTAAAGAAATCCCATTCAGTCCCATTGCCTCTGCTGTATTCCCAAAGCTGCGCAAGTTTATCCCCCTAAAGTACCCTTGCCATTTCCACTTGTTTGTAAGTTATTAGTCAGGGAAAAGGTTGCTCTCTGGCTAGGGTCACGGTTCGGTCAGCAGGGTAAGTATCACACTGTGCAGAGTTCCCGTTTATTCAGCTGGGGAATGAACAGTTTGTTGCTGTTACTTCTGTGTCTTTGTCTGTCCACTTTTCTCTCCATCCAGTCCCGTTTCACCGCGGGGGGAGAGGTTCGTTACTAAGGTTTGCTGTTAACTTTCACAAGTAGCTAAGCAAATGTTGGAACTCCTGCGAGAAGCTCCCAGTCTTGTCCAAACTTTATCTGCTCTGTGGTCTGGCTTTGTGAATCAAAAGCTTTGTTATCTCTGGCTCCGTTTTGAATGATTTACCCCCTTGTTCCTGCGGTTTTGGGTGGAAAGTAGAGATGAAAACAGACTGTCACTGTTTCTGCTTCCCTTGCCTTTTAACAAAGTTGTGTGAGGAATGCTGTGTGCCTTGGCTGAAGTGAGCCGAAGGGGAGGTTGGGGAGAGAGGAGGTTACAGGGTAACCCGCACCACAGGGCTGCTTCAAAAACTTGCATTGATATAGCGCCCGTTAAATCACCCCAAGGCCTTCACTCACGGGAGCTGTTCATCGGGTAAGACCTCACACAGAGACCAATTTGGAGTCAGGAGCCAGAAAAATACTTGCCGAAAGTGTGCCCACACTTAGGGAGCATCTCAAAACAGGAAAGAAAGGCAGAGAGGTGTGGAATCATAGAATCCCAACAGTGCAGAAGAGGCCATTTGGCCCCTCTTCCCATAACCTCACACATTTCCATCACCAATCCACCTAACCTGCACATCTTTGGACGCTAAGGGGCAATTTAGCATGGCCAATCCACCTAACCTGCACATCTTTGGACACTAAGGGGCAATTTAGCACGGCCAATCCACTTAATCAATGCATTTTTGGACATCAAAGGACAATTTAGCATGGCCAATCCACCCAACTGGTGCAGGTTAGGTGGATTGGCCATGCTGAATTGCCTCCTAGTGTCAAGGGGATTAACAGGGTAAATATGTGGGGTTACGGGAATCAGGTCTGGGTGGGATTGTTGTCCGTGCAGGCTCGATGGACCAAAGGACCTCATGCGCTGTAGGGATTCTACTTCTTATGAGAGGATCGTGTTAAGTTTTGAAAGGTTTAGATGAAGAGACATGGGAGGAGGCTCATGTAGCATACAACCACCAGCACGGAGACTTTGGGCCGAATGGCCTGTTACCTTTCCTGATTAGATTTGATTTATTATTGTCACATATATTCAGATACAGTATTGTTTCTTGCGCGCTACACAGACAAAGCATACCGTTCATAGAGTACATAGGGGAGAAGGAAACAAGAAAGTGCAGAATGTAGTGTTACAGTCATAGCGAGGGTGTAGAGAAAGGTAGGTCCATTCAAAAGTCTGACGGCAGCAGGGAAGAAGCTGTTCTTGAGTCGGTCGGTACGTAACCTCAGACTTTTGTATCTTTTTCCTGATGGAAGAAGGTGGAAGAGAGAATGTCCGGGGTGTGTGGGGTCCTTGATTATGCTGGCTGCTTTTCCGAGGCAGCAGCAAGTGTAGACAGAGTCAATGGATGGGAGGCTGGTTTGCGTGATGGATTGGAGCATCAGTTGCTCACTGAGAATTAAAACCTGCTTGGTACAGTGTGGGAGAGGGTACATTGTTGGGGGGGAGGTAACAGAGTGGGTGGGGGTTACAGTGTGGAGGGATGTACAGTGTTGGGGGGGTTTATGGTGTGCGTGGCGGGTTACAGTGGGTGGGGTACAGTGAGTGGGGTTACAGTGTGGGTGGGAGTTACAGTGTGGGTAGGGGTTACAGTGGGGGGTGGTACAGTGTGCAAGATTACAGTGTGGGTGGGGGTTACAGTGGGGGGTACAGTGGGGGGGGTTACAGTATGGGTGGGGGTTACAGTGGGGGGGCACAGTGTGGGTGGGGGTTACAGTATGGGGGCACAGTGTGGGGGTTACAGTGTGGGTGGGGGTTACAGTGGGGGGTATAATATGGGGGGTTATGGTATGGATGGGGGAACGGCATTGCCTTGGGGTAGGGTATGTGTGTGGGTGGGGTGCGTTACAGTGTTGGTGGTGGGTGAGGTCTCTCAGCGCAGCCCTTGGCTTCACGTCTAACTCGCCCACTTTGTCTTTCCAGCAATCACAGTGCGCTTCATAACAAAACGGTTCATTGGAGAGTACGACCCAACACTGGGTGAGTAACCGGCTCGGAAAGGTTATTTTTAAAAGTTTATTTATTAGTGTCACAAGTACGGCTTACATTAACACTGCAATGAAGTTACTGTGAAAATCCCCGAGTCGCCTGTTCAGGTTCACTGAGGGAGAATTCAGCATGGTCCCTTTAAGAGAAGGGTCGAGTCCTGTGTGTGTGTGTGTGTGTGTGTGTGTGTGTGTGTGTGTCTTGTGATTTAGTTACTGCATTGTAACTCAGTGAGAGCTGGTGTGTCTGTGTATTCGTTCAGGTCCATGATTGATGTGGACGCCTGGCCAAATAGGGCTGATTTCACTTGTAAGATTGCCAGTTTATCTGGCAGAGATGCAGTGTGTGTGTGTGTGTGTGTGTGTGTGTGTGTGTGCATGTGTGTGTGCGTGTGTGCTTGTGTGTGTGTGTGTGTGTGAGTGTGTGTGTGTGTGTCTGTCATTGAGAAACAGACTGATATCAGTCGGAATGTCGGACACCCACTCTCCAGCCCGTTCTGGCGTGCAGGGAACAAGAGATTGACAGCAATAATACCTCTCCTGCCTGCTGCAACCTGCACAGACAGGAGTACGGACCAGCATCGCAGGCAGGAGGTGCTTACAGTTAGTACTCCGTGACCTCACAGAGTCAGAGGCATGGCCACGGTATATAAAGTGGTACAGCACACGACGTGCTGTGTGGCAGCACGGTGGCACAGTGGTTAGCACTGCTGCCTCACAGCGCCAGGGACCCGGGTTCAATTCCAGCCTCGGGTCACTGTCTGTGTGGAGTCTGCACATTCTCCCCGTGTCTGCATGGGTTTCCTCCGGGGGCTCCGGTTTCCTCTCACAGTTAAAAGATGTGGAGGTTAGATGGATTGGTCATGCTAAATTAGCCCTTAGTGTCCAAAGATATGCCGGTTAGGTGGATTGGCCGTGGTAATTGCATGGAGTTGGGGCAGGCCAGGGTGGGATCCTCTTTCAGGGAGTCGGTGCAGACTCGATGGGCTGAAAGGCCTCCTTTGTCACCGTAGGGATTTTATAATTCGATGGTCCCACATTAATGGTGGACAGTGCGAGTAAGAGAGATTGCTAGTTAGCCGTGCGATGGAATCAAAGCCGGAGTCTCCTTCACTCCCAACTCGTTTCAATATAAAAATCCCTGCTGCCAGAGCAACTCGGACTCTGAACAATAACGCAAACCATCGCGTCAAGAGATATTAGCTCAGGTGAAAGAAACTTGGCCAACAAAGTGACCGATAGGAGAGAGAGTTAGAAAGGTTTTACAGAGGAGATTTCAGAATCCAGAAGCCAACTGCCTAAATGCACGGCCACCCAATGTTGGAGCCACGCGCGTGAGCGTCACCAGTAGTCATTGTCTAACCCGTAACAAGTGTTTCGTCTCGTCCGCAGAAACAATATACAGACACGTGTCCTTGGTGGACGGGGAATGTGTGCACTTTGAGGTTCTCGATACTGCGGGACAGGTAAGGTAGCCCAGCCTCGCGGGGTCAGCGGTATCACTTCCTGTAGACCTGGGTTTCAAAGAAGTTTCCCTGATGACCAATCAGGTCGACAGACTGAAGCAAAACCCCTTCCGTTCACGCGGCAATGTTGTGTGTCCTCAGGGTGTCCCACACTGCGCTAAATCCAACCGGACATTTTGGAGGAGAGTCACTTCTTGTCAAGTAACTATGATAAGGGAGGGATGATGGCCTAGTGCCATTATTGGGCAGCACGTGTGGCGTAGTTGTTAGCCTCACAGTGCCAGGGATTCGATTCCCGGCTTTGATCACTGTCTGTCTCTCCTCCTTGTGTCTGCAGGGGTTTCTTCCGGGTGCTCTGGTTTTGTCCCACAGCTCCAAAGATGTGTGCGTTAGGTTGACTGGCCACACTAAATTGACCCTAGTTTCGACGGGTTTAGCAGGGTTAATGGGATAGGATGGGATTGTTGTCAGTGCCAGCGCAATGGGCTGAATGGCCTTCTTCTGCACTCTAGGGATTCTACAATTCTATGATTATCACCAGACTATCAATCCAGAAACTCAGCTAATGTTCTGGGGACCTGGGTTAGAATTCCGATAGTGGAATTTAAATTCAATAAAGTAAAATCTGGAATTAAAAATCTACAGATGACCACAAAACCATTGGCAATTGTCAGAAAAACCCATCTGGTTCCCTTTAGGGAAAGTTTACAGTTTATTTATTTGTGTCACAAGTGAGCTTACATTAACACTGTTACTGTTAATAAGTTACTGTGAAAATCCCCTAGCTGCCACACTCCGGCGCCTGTTCGGGTACACGGAGCGGGAATTTAGCACGACCAACTCACCTAACCAGCATGTGGAAGCCCACACAGACACGGGGAGAACGTGCAGACTCCACGCTGACAGTGATCCAAGCCAGGAATCGAACCCGGGACCCTGGCGCTGTGAGGCAGCGGTGCTAACCACTGCGCCGCCCCAGCCGTCCTTACCCGGTCTGGCGTCCGTGTGACTCCAGAGCCACAGCAATGTGGTTGACTCTCAACTGCCCTCCAAGGGCAACTAGGGATGGGCAATAAATGCTGGCCCATCCCAGCGACGCCCATGTCCCACAAATGTATTTTAAAAAAAAGGCCAGCAGAAAATTGGCATAGCAAGATCCCACAAACAATGATAATTTGTATCCCTTTCAGGGAATAAGTAATGTTTTTGTTTCTTGCGAAAGGAAGAAGATGCGATGTTAATTGAAGAAAAGATCAAGTGGGCCGAAGGCTTTGTGATTGTCTACTCGGTGACGGATAGGTGCAGCTTTGATGAGGTGCTCAGGCTCCGGTTCCTGATCAGCCACATCTACTCCAGCCTGAAGAGGCCTCACAGCGACGCGCCGCCCCCCGTCCTGATCGTCGCCAACAAGAAGGACCTCCAGTACGACCGGATGGTCACCACGGAGGAGGGCGACGGCATTGCCCGCGCCCTCAAGTGCCCCTTCTTCGAGATCTCGGCCCGGGACAGCTACGAGGAGACGGTGGCCGTCTTCAACCTGCTCTACCGGGAGATGGTGACCAGCGGGGCGCTACCCAGCTTCCGACGGAAGGCCTCCTCCAAGCTGATGGACAAGATTCCCAGGATCCCCTCGACGTCCACCGTGGGCTTGTCGGCACGGAGTTTCAATCGGAGTTCTATGAAGGATTTCTTGACCGATTAACCCCCCCAATGCCTTGGGGATCGGCTTTCAAAAAGACTCGCCTTAGTATTTGAGCACAGAACATCCTTAAGTCTTTTAACAGCTTAATGAGGTACTTTCTGAGGTGTAGACACGTAGAGGAAACTCAGCAGACAATTAATGCAAAGCAGTTGCCCAAAGAACACGGAGCAGTCAAGGGCTAAATAGCAGCCAGAACATAGGTGAAAAATCCTTCACTTTTCCTTGAATGGTACCACTATTTGGCCAGGAAACTAGCGTGAAATCCTGTACACTTTCTTCCTGCCAATATTCACTCCAGGGTAGATGGAACCGCACCTCATCTGACATTTGGATTACTTTGCTATCAGGCTGACTAGATACGCCTTCTCCCTGTCACCCTCACCAACCCCGTGGCACGGTGAATGAGAAAAGCTTACGTTGCGATGCCGGTTGCAGGCAGGAGGGACTGAATGGGCCGAGTGGCCTCCCTCTGTACCACCTCGACTAATAACGGAGGGTTCTTGTGCGAGAAACAGCAAATAGAAGCAGAAAGGTGCATTGAGTTTCAAAATTGGCAAGTTGTGTTGCAGCTTTATAGAATCTTAATTGGGCCGCACTTGGAATATCGTGTTCAATTCTGGTCGCCACGCTACCAGAAGGCTGTGGAGGCTTTGGAAAGGGTACAGAAAAGATTTACCAGGATGTTGCCTGGTATGGAGGGCATTAGCTATGAGGAGAGGTTGGAGTAACTTGGTTTGTTCTCACTGGAACGATGGAGGTTGAGGGGAGACCTGATAGAAGTCTACAAGATTATGAAGGGCACGGACAGAGTGGATAATCAGAAGCTTTTTCCCAGGATGGAAGAGTGAATTACTGGGGGGGGGCACAGGTTTAAGGTGTGAGGGGCAAGGTTTAAAGGAGATGTACGAGGCAGAGTTTTTACACAGAGGGTGGTGGGTACCTGGAACTTGTTGCCGGGGAGGGAGTAGAAGCGGATACGGTAGTGACTTTTAAGGGGCGTCTTGACAAATACATGAATAGGATGGGAATAGAGGGATGTGGTCCCCAGCAGGTTAGGGGGTTTAATTCAGTCGGGCAGTATGATTGAAGGGCCGAAGGGCCTATTCCTGTGCTGTATTTCTTTGCTCTTTGGAAGCGAGAACCCTTATAATCCCGTCAAACTGCCTTAACATTCTGGAATATTTTTCTTCCCCTTCCCCTCAAGAGACCAGCCAGATAAATTCCACATGCAGTTGGATTTTTATGCTGCCCCTGCAGCTTATATGATCACCATCACCACCCTCCCTCCCTTAAAACCTGGGAGACCCCACAGATGAGTTCAATGAATTTTAGTGTCAGTGGAGCCAGTGACAAAGGAGGGGGTGTCGGGGTGGGGAGTGGTAACTTGCTGTCTTCATAATGTAAAGGGGAAGGGGCTACATAGATCATCTGCCCTCTAGGGTAAATGCCAGCTTAAAGTGGTTGTTTATATCGATGTGGTTTTCGATATCGGATTGCATTAAGGACTGGTGTACATTGAGAGGGAGCACCCACAGGGAAGCATAATTCTATGGTCAGCACTGCTGCCTCACAGCACCAAAACACCCCGAGTTTGATTCTAACCTCGGATCTGTGCAGAGTCTACACATTCTCCCTATGTCTGTGTGGGTTTCCTCTGGGTGCTCCAGTTTCTTCCCACAGTCCAAAGATGTACGTGTTAGGTGGATTGGCTCTGCTAAACTGATCCTAGTGTCAGGCAGATTAGCAGCGTAAATATGTGGGGTTACAGGAATAGGGCCTGGATGGTATTGTGATCAGTGCAGACGCAATGGGCCGAATGGCTCCTTCTGCACTTAAGTGATTCTGTGTATGGTTAGATGGATTGGCCATGGTGCAGTTATGAGATAGGGCATGGGTAATTTTAAAAAGTTCATTCTTGGGACATGGGTGCTGCTGGCTGGCACCATTTATTGCCCATCCCTAGTTGCCCTTGGAGGGCAGTTGAGGCAACCACATTGCTGTGGCTCTGGAGTCACACGCAGGCCAGACCAGGTAAGGATGGCGGATTTCCTTCCCTCAAGGTTAGCGAACCAGATGGGTTTTTCTGACAATTGAGAATGGTTTCATGGTCATCAATAGATTCTCAATTCCAGATTTTTTTAAAAATACAATTCAAATTCCACCAGCTGCCGTGGCGGGATTCGAACCCGGGGTCCCCAGAACATTAGCTGAGTTTCTGGATTAACTGTCTTGCGATAATACTATTATACCATTGCACTCACTAATGCAGGCTCGATGGGCCAAATGGCCTCCTCCTGCTCCGTAGGGATTCTATATTCGTTGAAGAGGAACAGAATACTTGATGATTAAAAACAGACACAGAGCAGTCACATTTTGTTCCAAAGTTTAATACAAAAGAATTCTGTACACTGGCACACATCAAGTCTGTACCACCACCAACCACAGACAAAATGACTCGTATGAATCAGACAACACAAGTGTTTAAATTAACTCACATTTGAAAGGACTACACAGTACACCAAGAATATACCATTTAACACCTGCTTTTAAACTGCTGAAAAACTGAAAAAATAGAAGTTGTTCTGAATTTGCTTAAGCCAGTTATTAAAAAAAATGTTTAAAACCCCATCAGCAGGTTTGTGACACTCTTGCCCGGATTGTGTGCTGTTTGTATTCAGCTGACCAATGCAGGGTTCCAATTGCCATCGATGTCTGTCTATACCCACCATCTTTCAGTGATGCGAGTGATAAAGTGGCCTTGTGCTGCTGGGGGTTTGCACTTACAGTGGGCACCACAGTCAGTGTCTCCTGCCGCCACCCACCCACTCCAAAGCTGGCGTGCGATTTCACCGCGGGTACACCTTCAGTTCAAACTGCACCAAGTGCTGCCTAAGCTAAGCCAAGAGAAGGAGGGCCAATTGGCACTCCCCCTTGGGTAATGGGCCCTCATGTTAACATCACGGTGATCAGTTGCCGCAATGGACAGTAACCGGAAATATTTGTTCGCGTTAAGGCCACAGGGACTGGCACAGCGGTTACTGTCTATTGCCCCACTGTAGCAGTCACTGTGACCTTAACTCGAGTGACTATCTCCGGTTACTGTCCAGCACCTGAGATAGTTGCTTGAGTTAAAGCCATGGTGACTGACTGCCACAGTGGTGACAGACAGTAACCGGAGATTGTTGCTCAAGCTAAAACCACGGTGACTGACTGCCACAGCGGTGACACAGTAACTGAAGATTGTTGCTCGAGCTAAAGCCGCAGTGACTGACTGTCGCAGAGGTGACAGACAGTAACCGGAGATTGTTGCTCGAGCTAACGCTGCGGTGACCGACTGCCGCAGTGCTGACAGACAGTAACTGGAGATTGTTGCTCGAGCTAAAGCCACGGCGACTGACTGCCGCAGTGGTGACAGACAGTAACTGGAAATTGTTGCTCGAGCTAAAGCGCGGTGACTGACTGCTGCAGTGGTGACAGACAGTAATCTGAGTTGTTGCTCGAGCTAAAGCCATGGTGATTGACTGCCGCAGTGGCTTTGGACAGTAACCAGAGATGGTTGTTCATGTTAACACCACCCTGGCTGCCGCAGTGGCCACGGACAGTAACCAGAGGTTGTTGCAGCATCCTTGACGTGCCGCAGTTGTGGTCGTGGTGTTGCTCACATAGATCCCAATGACCAGCATTTAACCCGGTTGCCCCACCCAGCGTGGGTCTTTGGATCTCCCAATGGGTGGGGGGGGTTGGATGCCCGAAGTGCTGCCCCAGGATTTGGTATTGGGGTCACGTCCAGGGACCTTCTGCATCTCTCACCTTGTTGTGTGCCAGCACCAGGAATACCGTGTGGGTATCACCAATGGCACATTACCAAGGTGGACTGCCACGGAAGAACACCTGCACAAGAAACAAGGGCAAAACTGCAACCCTACAAATAACACAATGTCCAACCAGTACACATGGAAATGTTCACTACAACTGAATCATTATCCTCACCAGCCCATACTGTCCCCCTCCAATTCTCTGCTGGTTTTAAGTTTATTTATTAGTGTCACAAGTAGGCTTTACATTAACACTGCTATGAAATTATTGTGAAAATCCCCTAGTCGCCACATTCTGGTGCCTGTTCAGGTACACTGTGGGAGAATTTAGCACGGCCAATGTGCCCTAACCAGCACGTCTTTTGGCCTGTGGGAGGAAGCCGGAGCACCCGGAGGAAACCCACGCAGACACGAGGAGAATGTGCAAAGTCCACACAGACTGCGACCCAAGGCGGGAATCGAACCCGGGTCCCTTGGTCCGTGAGGCAGCAATACCAACTGCTTTGCCACTCACATCAAACGTCCACACAGGTCTGGCCGTACACCCAGAGAGTTAAATGGCGTCAGCAACCTTTAGTAGGATAACAAGTGGTTTTTGAGTTTCTTATTTAAAAAAAATTCAACTGAAAGACCCTCCCCGCCCTGTTTACACTGCGATCAGTGCCTGTTGTATCATGACAGAATCTCAGTGATACAATGCTTAAATAATGATCTGCCCTCAGTATTAGAGAGTAATGTCGAGGATTGGAGGGAGGGGAGTGTAAATAATCCTTTCGGAGGTATTTCTGTGATTGAAATCCTGCCTTGGTTAGATACTCTTTGTTTTAAATCAGTGTTGGTTGCCATTGAGTGAATCCACTGAGAAGCTTGCGGGGGAGGGGGGAGAGCAACAAACCTGTTTGCTTCGGAAAGGGATCACAAAACACTGACACGGCCCGAGCCAAAGTAATTGCACCACTTGTCCAGTTCAATGCTGTGACTGCCTGGCTCTCCGCAGTCCCACAGATACGAAACGCGGGTAATTATCAGATGATGTTCAAGGTGGAAGACGCTTGTGGGAGGAATGACGGCTGCACGGGGGGGGGGGGGAACATTCACCAACGTGGCAGCGGGAATCGTAACGGCCATCTCGGTTCGTGGTCCCCAGTCCCGACGATGTCCGAGACAGACGACCGCCTCAGACAACGCAGCACTGCCTCAGCCCAACTTTAATCACATCCCGGGTCCCGGAACGACGCTGAACCCCGGGTCGGGATTTTCCGGCCTCGCTCCACCTGCCGAGGCCGGAAGAAAAAAATATCCCACCCAAGGTCAAAACGGATATTTCCACTGCCTGTCCCTCGCCCGCTCCGATTCCGTGACGGCTCCCCACAAAGCCATCATTCCTCCCGCTCCGATTCGGGAGGGGGAAGGGGGTAAAATTCCAGCGCCCACGTCGTTCTGAGTTTAAGGTTGGGAATTGTTACGAGCCGAACCAAGTCGCGAAAAATTAAGTCTTGTGGATGTTTCGAGCCTGACCTTGTTCAATCGGACCATCCACCTCCGGGTGCAACCCTAACCCAGCTCCAATCATCACATCTACTGGATTCCACACCCCTCCCCCACCCCCCCTCTCAGAGAAACCCATTACATTAGTGCAAGACACCCAGAACGGTGGAGATTCAGGCTGCGGGGGGGAATCATCAACTTGCTTTTTGACCGATAAGAAATGGGAAGACATACAGTAGAGCGATTATAAAACAATACTCAGGGGCCCCTCCTCAAGCAACACTATCCTCCTCAGTTAATTTCACAATACAATCACACCTCCTTTTAACTCAATTATATCCCAGTGCTTCTCTGGAGTGAATACTGTGCAGCCTACACACAACGGTCCCTGTCCCAGTCACCTGCGGCGAGACCCTACGCGAGACTGAGCGACGGAGAGTGGCCGTTTCCCACGCCAGTACGGAAGCAAGGTGCAGCGGTAACGGACAAATCCCTTCCACGAATTCATCTGGATCGAGGGAGGGGGCGAACATGATGCCCTCCACCGTTTCGGAAGCTACGACAGCTGGGATCAGATCTGTCCCCTTTCCCCACCTCCCCCCACCCACCCCCCCAAACCCATCGGAATAAGCCCTTGTGAAGTCCAGTCTCTCAGGGTGGAATGTAAACTGAGTCCTCTCTTCTCTCCCGCTCAGCGAGCAATTCATTCCTCTTTCTGTCAACAGTGGCTCTGCGTCCAGTCGAGGGACTCTGTACATAACTGGAGGAGGGAAAGCAGACAGACAGAATGAGCAGACACTGTCCTCTAATTCTTCAAGTTTTTAAGTTTGTTTACTAGTCACAAGCAAGGCTGACATTAACACTGCAATGAAGTTACTGTGAAATTCTCCTTCTCAGGGTTCTCACATCTCATCCCAACTTTTTTTAAATTCATTTGTGGGACATGGGCATCGCTGGCTGGGCCAGCATTTATTGCCCATCCCGAGTTTCTCCAGGGCAGTTAAGAGTCAACCACATTGCTGTGGCTCTCGAGTCACATGTTGGCCAGACCGGGTATGGATGGCACAGCTTCCTCACAGCACCAGGGACCTGATTTCCATGCCCGGCTTGGGTAACTACCTGTGTGGAGTTTGCACGTTCTCCTCGTGTCTTATGGGTGCTCTGGCTTCCTCCTACATTCCAAAAGACATGCTGATTAGGGTGCATTGGTTGTGCTACATTCTCCCTCGGTGTACCCAAACAGGCACCGGAGTGTGGCAACTGGGGGATTTTCACAGTAACTTCATTGCGGCATTAATGTAATCCTACGTCTTTATTTATATGTACTACTTTATTTATTAGCCGAGAATGTGCAGACTCCGCACAGACAGTCACCCAAGCCGGGAATCGAACACAGGTCTCTGGCGTTGCGAGGCAGCGAATAAGGACATCAGTGAACCAGATGGGTTTTTCCAACAATCGACAATGGTTTCATGGTCACCGCTACATTCTTAATTCCAGATTTTTTTTAAATTTTGAATTCAAATTCCACCATCTGCTGTGGTGGGATTTGAACCTGTGTCCCCCGAACATTAGCTGAGTTTCTGGATTAATAGTCTAGCAATAATACCACTAGGCCATCACCTCCCCAGAGCAAAACACAGAGACAGGCTATTTGGCCCAGCTGGTCTATGCATCCCTCGAGCTTTCTTTAACCTCCCTTCATCTCAACTGTTTCAAAGAAAAAAGTTCACTGACTATTGTGGACAGCATGATGACCTGGGTTCGATTCCTGACTTAGGTGACTGTGTCAGAGTCTGCATGTTCTCACCATGTCTGCATGGGTTTCCTCCCACAATCCAAAAGGAACTCCCTCAGCTCTCCCCGCTGAGACTTGGCACTGGTTTCAAGCCTCCTAATTAATCTGTGTGGCCCCAAGCTACACCAAACAGCGGATTTAACCACATACAGGAATCTCAACATCAACCAATTTGAGTTTCTTTCTAAGTTTATTTATTATGTCACAAGTATGCTTACATTAACAGCGCAATGAAATTGCTGTGAAAATCCCTTAGTCGCCATACTCTGGTGCTCGTTTGAGTATATTGAGGGAGAATTTAGCATGGCCAATGCACCTAACCTACACATCTTTGGACACTAGGGGGCAATTTAGCAGGTTAGACTGGCCATGCTAAATTGCCCCTTAGTTTCTGGAGTGGGGTGGGGGGGACAGCTAGCAGGATAAATATGTGAGGTAAGGGCAATAGGGTCTGGGTGGCATTGCTGTTGGTGCAGGCTTGAGGGGCCGAATGGTCTCCTTCTTCAGTGCTACACACTGCCGCCCATCCTCATGGTTCTAATTGATTGCACGAAATAAAAATGACATCCAATCTGAAGCACAAAATCCTAATCTGCGGCTGAAATCTTAAATTAACGATGGTTTCGCTAAAATACTGCAGAGGCCGGACAGATAAGTGGGCAAAGAGAGACGTGTCCAGTGTCACGGGAAATGCCAGTTTAATAACACCAGTTTTAATTACGGACTGAGTGGGACGTGCATATAGCAGGCGCACACACACACTTTGCAACATGATAGGCATCAGGAAGCCTTCCTGATCTGTTCCTGGCCAGAAGACACTGCGGACTATCGCAGCAACTCCCTCAGCTCTCCCACTGGGAGTTGGCACTGGTTTCAAGCCTCTTAATCTGTGAGGCCCCCAGCTACACCAAACAGTGGATTTAACCACATATGGAAATCTCAACATCAACCAATTTCAGCGTTTCTTCTTAAGTTTATTTATAGTGTCACAAGTGTGCTTACATTAACAGCGCAATGAAATTGCTGTGAAAGTCTCCGAGTCACCATACTTTGGTTCTTGTTTGGGTGTACTGAGGGAGAATTTAGCATGGCCAATCCACCTAATCTGCACATCTTTGGAGTGTGGGAGGAAACTGGAGCACCACAGGGGAGAACGTGCAAATTCCACACAAACAGTGACCCAAGCCAGGAACTGAACCCTGGTCCGTGATGCTGAGAGGCAGCAGTGCTAACCACTGTGCCACCCGTAAGTGTTAGCGAACAGGGAATGGATTTGAGCTCCCTCCTCATGTTAAAACGAGGTGCTGAGCTGAATTTACTCCTCTGGCAACCAACCTATGTTCAGATAAGGTTTCAATCCAGCAGAAATGCCCAGTCCTGAAATTAATATTTATTAAGCTCCCTGGGTGCCTCGGGTGTTTACATCCAGGAATCATTAACCGCTGAGCAAGTTCGGAGACCGGAAGATTAGCTCATTTAGTTGAGAATTTAAATGGTCGAGGCACTGGTGCGGAACTCTACTGCTCTCCACCCAAGGCAACCAAAAGACAGTGAGCACAAACACTCTGCCTATGGGCACAGATAAAGTGACTTAGTACAGGCCAAGGGGATAAACAACCACGCCATCACAAACAGAGTGAGTCTGTCGACCGTCCAGCAGTGTGCCTTCAGCACCATCTTGTACAGACGAATTGGAGCTTACGTGGCTTACTAAGACCAGCCTGGGCAGCTCCAGTAATGCAGGAGGAGGCCACTTGGCCCATTGGGTCAGCACTGACTCTCTGACAAAGTAATCCACCTGGCCCTATGCCTGTAACCTGACACGTTTGTACCGCTGATCCCCCTAACCTACACATTTTGGAGCACTAGGGGACAAGGAACGGGCCCTTCGGCCCTCCAAGCCTGTGCTGATCATGTTGCCCTAATTTATCTACAAAAAAAAAACCTTCTGCCTTTAGCCTGTGACCCTCTATTCCCTCCCTATTCATGTTGATGCTTTTTAAATGTTGCTGGTGTGTCTGCTTCCAGCACCTCCTCTGGCAGCGTGTTCCACCACTCCCTGTGCGATAAACTTCCCCCGCACATCTCCCTTAAACGTTCCCCCTCTCACCTTGAACCTGCGTCCCCTTGTAACTGACACTTCCACCCTGGGGAAAAAGCATCTGACTATCCACCTTGTCTATGTCTCTCACAGTTTTGTAGACCTCTATCAGGTCTCCCCGAGCCTCTGTCTTTTCAGTGAAAACAATCCTATTTTATTCAACCTCTCCTCATAGCCAACATTCTTGAGACCAGGCAACGTCCTGGTGAACCTTCTTTGCACTCTCTCCAAAGTTTCTACATCCTTTTGGCAATGTGGTGACCAGAACTGCATGCAATATTCCAAATGCGGCCTAAGATTTCACAAAGCTGTAACTATTTAGCACGGCTGATCCAACTAACTACATATGTGGACACCGAGGTACCATTTAACATGGCCAATTAATCTAATCTTCGGACTGTGGGAGGAAACCGGAGCACCCAGACGAAACCCATGCAGACACCACGGAGGGGGGAGAACGAGTAGACTCCGCACAGACAGTCACCCGAGACTGGAATCGAACCTGGGTCCCTGGCACTCTGAGGCAGCAGCACTAACTACTGTGCTGCAGTGCCACCCCAATAAGGAGGCAAGATGGGTTAAAGAACATTCCCTCAAAGCAATTCCACACTTCACAGAAGAAAACTTGTTAGATGAGTTTAAAATTACTTCAGAAACATTGGAAGATTTACAGCGCAGGGGGGAAGCCATTCATGTTGATCCAAAAGAAATGATATCCAGTGTAATTCCACCTGCCAGCCCTCGCCGCAAACCCTGCAAGGTTTTGAGTATATATATCCAAGTATTTTTTGAAAGTTTCTTTCTCCATCAACTCCTTCTAACCATCGCCAACTGTGTGAAAAGATTCGCTCTAATCCTTCCACCCTTTCTTTTATATCCACTCTCATCGGTGAACGTTTTAATGCAGACAGATCCTCCCTATGTCCTGGCCCTCAATATTACACACCTCAACTCTGCTCGAGATTAAAGGTTCCTGGAGATTTAGAGACCTTCCAATACCCTGCTGGCAGCGATACAAGTTCTAAAGTTTATTATTGGTCACATCTAGGCTTACATTAATACTGCAGTGAAGTAATTGCGAAAATCCCCTAGGTGCCACATTCCAGCGCCTGATCGGGTACACTGAAGGAGAATTTAGCATCTAACCAGCATGGCTTTCAGACTGTGGGAGAAAACCCACGCAGACATGGGGGGAATGTGCAGGCTCCACACAGACAGTGACCCAAGCTGGGAATCGAACCTGGGTCCCTGGCGCTGTGAGGCAGCCGTGCTAACCACTGTGCCACCGTGCCGCCCTCAGTTACCTGCCCATCAGGAGTGGCTCGAGTGCCAATAAAATGCCGCAGCTCCATTGCGTCCGATGGGAGGCGGGGAGTTTCTTGATCCCACAAGGCCACGCTGGGGAACTGAAGGCAAGTTTCCCAGCGGGTTTAGCTCCCGAGGGTTTCTCAGGCCACTCCTCTCGCAATGGGCCGATAGTTCCCGCAAACCGGGCTGGGTAAAGACTGCTGCGCGCCTCGGTAAATAAACTCACATTATAGCTCCTCGATAACTGGATGGCGCTATCTGTAGAATCCGGAAAATTCCATCAGGGACCAGCCTATCATTGATGCATCTTCAGCGCTGTAGGGAGAAAGGATGGCCAGAGAGTGATTGTTGTTTTAGACAGAAGTTGCCTTCTTTCAAATCCAATCACTAAAACTTTAACTTGCATGGATAGAACTCCAAAAATATATAAAGGCTGTGGACTTGTTTGGGAAACGACTTGATTGGTGACCAAAGTATAGAGCATTAACCCCCAGGCATGAACCAGACACAGCCAATTACCCTCTGAGTCAGTGGCTTTTCATAGAATCCCAACTGTGCAGAAAAAGACCATTCAGCCCATCGAGTCTGCACCAACAGCAATCCCACCCAGACCCTATCTCCATACCACACATATATATACCCCGGCCAATCCACTTACGGACAATTTAGCGTGGCCAATCCACCTAACCTAAGGGGCAGCGGCACGGTAGCACAGTGGTTAGCACTGCTACCTCATAGCTCTAGGGACCTGGGTTTGACTTCCGGCTTGGGTCACCGTGGAGTTTGCACATTCTCCTCGTGTCTGCATGGGTTTCCTCCAGGTGCTCCGGTTTCCTCCCACAGTCCAAAGATCTGCAGGTTAGGTTGACTGGTCATGCTAAAAAAAAATTGCCCCTTAGTGTCCTGAGATGCGTAGATTAGAGGGATTAGCGGGTAACTATGTGGGGTATTGGGGTAGGGCCTGTGTGGGATTGTGGTTGGTGCAGAATCGATGGGACGAAAGGCCTCTTTCTGCACTGTCGGATTTCTATGATTCTAACCTGCACATCTTTGAACACTAAGGGGCAATTTAGCACGACCAATTGACTTAACCTAGACATCTTTAGACACCAAGGCACAATTTAGCAAGGCCAATCCACCAAACCTGCACATCTTGGGAGCGTGGGAGGAAATCAGAGCACCCGGTGGAAACCCATGCAGAACATGTAGGCTATACACAGGCAGTAACCCGAGACTGTAATCAAAACCATGTGTACTTCACGACTGGTTAGGAATAATTACACGTACCACATAACCTGCTTGTGGAACTCTGTCACTTGCTTCTCCGTCGCTGTGATAGCCCCAGCTGACAGTTCCTTGGGCAGAGCTTTAAGGGCATCCTCAAGCCACCGGCAAAATGTCTGGTTTCGGAGAGATATATAAATAGAGCATGTTACTGACATCCTGGCAGGAGGTTGGAGGGATGGATGGATGGAAAGAGCATTTCAGATAGAGATTACAAGCTTAATACAATTTCACCTAGGACTGGTCAGCTAAAGATAGGTTCCGTTTACTTGAAGTAGCATAAGAATGCTTGGCAGATTTACTATAAAGATTTGACAGCTATTGGTAACTCAGAAGTACAGCTGCAAATCCTTCACACTACATGCTAACCTGAAAGCTCCTCTGAACAATGTCTGCTGGTCGCCCGCTTTGCATCCTGGCTACTCCCTCACAGGCATACTCCCTCAAAGTGATATCATGACACAGTTTGCCACCCTTTGAAGTGATTCTACTTACAGTGTCAGCACGGATTTACAAAGGGGGAATCAAGAAGAAAATTGTGGCACAGAGATTAGCACTGCTGCCTCACAACGCCAGGGACCTGGGTTCAATTCCCGGCTTGGGTCACTGTCTTTGTGGAGTTTGCATGTTCTCCTCGTGTCTGCGCGAGTTTCCTCCGGGTGCTCCGGTTTCCTCCCACAGTCCAAAGATGTGCAGGTTAGGTTAACTGGCCATGCTACATCAATCCTAATGTTAGGGGAATAGCAGGGCAAATATGTGGAGTTACAAGGATGGGGTCTGGGTGGGATTGTGGTTGGTGCAGACTCGATGGGCTGAATGGCCTCCTTCTGCACTGTAGGGATTCTGTAGATCTATGCCTGATGAAACTACTGGAATCCTCTGAGGGTTCAACCAGTAGAAAGGAACAAAGAGAACAGGGGGATGTGGTTTATTTACAACTTCCAGAAGGCTTTCGATAAGGTCTCGCAGCGTGCTTTCAAGAAGAAATTAGATATAGCCCTTGGGGCCAGAGGAAGCAAGGGATATGGGGGTAAGGGGGGAGATCAGGACATTGAATTTGATGATCAACATGAATGGCGGAGCAGGGCCTAATGGCCTACACTTGCTTCTATTTCTGTGTTTATGTGGCTAACCAATACACCATGAGGGAGCAAGTGAGTGAGTGCCCAATTTTAACTCTGTTTCAGGGGATGGGTTGTGAAGGGGTTAAGGATGGGCTGGAACAGAGTGTGTGTGCAGGAGGGGATCTGGACTGTCTCCAATCCTAGTCCCAGAGGTGAATTCAGTGTCAAACTCATTCGCCCAGTCAGCTCCTCATATAAATAACTAAAAACAGGAAAATGCCGGAAATAGACAACAGCTTGTTCACCCAGAAAGGGAATACTGTGTACAGATTTGGTCTCTTTTTTTTAAAAAAGGACATAGTTTGGGAGCAGCACAGTGTTTAGCCTCTGCCTCTCAGTGCTTGGGACCCGGGTTCAATTCCAGCCTCGGGTCACTGTCTGTGTGGAGTTTGCATGTTCTCCCGGTGTCTGCATGGGTTTCCTCCGGGTGCTCCGGTTTCCTCCCAAGGTCCAAAGATATGTGGGTTAGGTGAATTGGCCATGCTAAATTGCCCCTTAGTGTCAGGGGGATTAGCAGAACAAATATATGGGATTACAGGGATGAGGCCAGGGTGGGATTGTTGTCGGTGCAGACTCGATGGGCCGAATGACCTTCTTCTTCTGGTTTCCTCCCACAGTCTAAAGATGTGCAGGTTAATTAGATTGGTCATGCTAAATTACTCCCTTACTGTCCAAAGATGTGCAGTTTAAGTGGATTGGCCACGCTAAATTACCTCTTAGTTTCAGGGGAGATTAGCAGGGTAAATAGGCTCTCCCACATTTCGAGCCTGGGTTGCGATTGTGGTAGGTGCAGACTTGATGGGATGAATGGCGTCCTCCTGCACTGTACGGATTCTATTCCATGATGCTAATTGCATTAAAAGTTGTTCGGAGAAGTTCCTCTCAACAGATTCCAAGGATGAGGTGTTTATTCTGTGAGGGAAACTTAGACCTGCATTCACTGGGGCTCAGGAGTTCCAGAATTCTAGTGGATGCTTCCCCAACACTGCAGCTAAATCTCAACTCCCAGGGTTGAGGCCAGCAAATGTAGCTCCGATCTAGATTGTGCCCCTCAGCATTGATCTATATACCGAGCGTTCAGGAAGGGTGGGGGGAAGGCGTAGGCCAAAATGATGGACATACTGGATGACGTTCACCTGGCTCCCGTTACATACCTTCCGATCAAAAATGCGAAGTTCCCACATGACGTCGGCCACATTTCCCAGCATGCTTGGCACAAGGTAGAAGCAGCAAGCTTGAACGAGCTGCGCAACCAGCAGGGCCCCGCTCTCACCCAGAAATCCGTGCACAAGGTTCTTCCGCAGTTCAAAATCTTCTCTGTGCTAAAACATGCCAAGAGGTACCAAATTAACCCCAAACATACACACACAGCCTGGAGATTAAAGGCAGCCTTCATGGACATTTGCCTGGAACACACTGCCAGAGGTGGTGGTGGAAGCAGGCACATCAGCAACATTTAAGAGGATACATGAATAAGGAGAGAATGGAGGGATACGGTCTGAGTAAGGACACAAGGTTTTTTTTTCTAAGTTCCTTGAGGGCATCATGACCAGCCCAGGTCTGGAAGGCCTTTGTTCTTTTGTTCAAGTGAGAGGTCAATGCTAATTGAAAAGGTCAACAATAGGCTAACAATGGCCGGCACTGTGGCATAGTGATTAACACAGTGGGGGAGGGGCCAGGCAAGGGGAGGGGCCAGGCAAGGGGAGGGGCCAGGCAAGGGGAGGGGCCAGGCAAGGGGAGGGGCCAGGCAAGGGGAGGGGCCAGGCAAGGGGAGGGGCCAGGCAAGGGGAGGGGCCAGGCAAGGGGAGGGGCCAGGCAAGGGGAGGGGCCAGGCAAGGGGAGGGGCCAGGCAAGGGGAGGGGCCAGGCGAGGGGAGGGGCCAGGCGAGGGGGGGACGCCGATTGCAAGATTATCTACTGCTTACTCAAAGAGCGCAGCTGCAGCCCAGACCACCTGGAGACCAATTCTACTTCCTAAAACAAGCGGAGAGGTCCGGCTACCCCCGGCCATTTCTTTTCATTCAGGTCTTTGGCTGGATGTTTGGACACTCGCCCTCACCTTATTGATTGTTGCCACGTGAACCAGGTCCTGCAGGAACTTCATGACGCTGGAGTTTGCGTCACGGTGGTTCAGCGTTGTTGCTGCCAAGGCGCACTGAATAATTAAGGACATCACTGGGCTTTGAATTAAAACAACTGGACTTCGCTGAATGAACCTGCAGACAGAGACAGAGAGAGCGACTGAGACAGATTCATCTTCAGTACTTTGCACGCTCTCCAGCCCCTTGCTGAAGGAGTAACTACATCCTGGTGGCTTCGCTTCAAAGGCATAGACAGGCATTCAGTACCTCACCCACTAAATATGTGAATCAACCTGGAATATCAGCAGCTGCTGAGCTCCCTCATGGAAACATAGAAACTAGAAGGAGGAGGAGCCTGCTCCATCCTTCATTATGATCATAGCTGATCATCAAATTCAATATCCTGATTTCCCCCCTATCCCTTGATCCCTTTACCCCCAAGAGCTATATCTAATTGTTTCTTGAAATCACACAACGTTTTGGCCTTAACTACTTTCTGTGGTAGTAAGTTCCACACATTTACCACACTCTGGATGAAGAAATTTCTCCTCACCTCAGTCCTAAAAGGTTTCCCCCTCATGCTCAAACTATGACCCACTAGTTCTGGACTCCCCCCACCATCGGGAACATTCTTTCTGAATCCACCCTGTCTAATCCTATTAGAATTTTATAAGTTTCTATGAGATCCTCTCTCACTCTTCTAAACTCCAATGAATATAATCCCAACCGACTTAGTCTCTCCTTAATATGACAGACCTGCCATCCCAGGAATCGGTCTGGTAAACCTTTGCTTTTCTCCCTCTACAGCAAGCATATTCTTCATCAGATAAGGACACCAAAACTGCACACAGTATTCTATATGTGGCCTCACCAACGCCCTGTACAATTGCAGTAAAAACATCCCTATTCCTGTATCAAATCCTACATCAATGGGGACAAAGTAGAAAGGGTTGAGAGCTTCAAGTTTTTAGGTGTCCAGATCGCCAACAACCTGTCCTGCTTCCCCCATGCCAACTGTACAGTTAAGAAAGCCCACCAACGCCTCTACTTGCTCAGAAGACCAAGGAAATTTGGCACGTCAGCTATGACTCTCACCAATTTTTATAGGTGCACCACAGAAAGCATTCTTTCACACATTGTAATCACAGCTTGGTACGGCTCCTGCTCCGCCCAAGGAGGGTCATGAATGAAGCCCAGTCCATCACTCAAACCAGCCTCCCATCCACTGACTTTGCCTACGCTTCCCGATGCCTCGGCAAAGCAGCCAACGAAATTAAGGACCCCATGCACCCCGGACATTCACTCTTCCAACTTCTTCTGTCGGGAAAAAGATACAAAAGTCCGAGGTCAAGAACAGCTTCTTCCCTGCTGCCATCAGACTTCTGAATGGATCTACCTTGCATTAAGTTGATCTTTCTCTAAACCCTAGCTATGACTGTAACACTACATTCTGCACTGTCTCCTTTCCTTCTCTATGAAGGGTATGCTTTGTACAGTGAGCAAGAAACAATACTTTTCACTGTACGCTCATACATGTGACAATAATAACATAAGAAATAGGAGCAGGAGTAGGCCATCTAGCCCTTCGAGCCTGCCCCGCCATTCAATAAGATCATGGCTGATCTGTCGTGGCTCAGTTCCACATTCCCGCCCTCACCCCATAACCCTTAATCCCCTCTCTTATCAAGAACCCATCAACCCGCTTCTTAAAAATATTTAGCGAGGCAGCCTCCACCACTTCAACGGGCAGAGAATTCCAGTGATTCACCACCCTTTGAGTGAAGAAGTTCCTCCTCAACTCCGTTCTAAACCGCCCCCCCTTTATCTTGAGGCTGTGCCCCCTAGTCCTACTATCCTTTCTGAGCGGGAAGAGTCTCTCCACCTCTATCCTATCCATCCCACTCATCATATATGTCTCAATGAGATCTCCCCTCATTCTTCTAAACTCTAACGAGTACAAGCCTAGTTTATTCAGCCTCTCCTCATAGCTCAACCCCCTCAACTCCGGTATCAGCCTAGTGAACCTCCTCTGCACTCCCTCCAAGGCCAAAATATCCTTGCGTAAGTACGGCGCCCAAAACTGCACACAATAAATCAAAGGCCAAAATGCCATTTGCCTTTTTTGATTTAATTTGACTTATTATTGTCACAGGTATTAGCATACAGTGAAAAATATTGTTTCTTGTGTGCTGTAGAAAGCATACCCTTCATAGAGAAAGAAAGGATAGAATGCAGAATGTAGTGTTACAGTAAATAGCTAGGCTGTAGCGAAAGATAAAGTTAATGCGGTCCATTGTTTTTGAGTCGGTTGGTACATGACCTCAGACTTTTGTATCTTTTTCCCGATGGAAGGTGGTGGAAGAGAGAACGTCCAGGGTGTGTGCGGTCCTTAATTAAGTTGGCTGCTTTGCCGAGGCAGGGGAAGCGTACGGAGAGTCAATGGATGGGAGGCTGGTTTGCGTGATGGATTGGGCTACATTGAAGACCTTTTGTAGTTTCTTGTGGTCTTGGGCAGAGCAGGAGCCACACCAAGCTGTGATACAACCGGAAAGAATATTTTCTATATTGCTTGCTGTATATTCGCGCTTACTTTCAGCTACTGATGCACCAAGGTCTTGCTGAGTATTCACCTCTCTCAGGTTATGCCTATTCAAGTAATAATTTGCCTGTGACTCATTCAGCTGGGTGGCACAGTGGTTAGCACTGCTGCCTCACAGCACCAGGGACCGGGGTTCAATTCCCAGCTTGGGTCACTGTGCGGAGTCTGCATGTTCTCCTTGTGTCTGTGAGGGTTTTCTCTGGGTGCTCCAGTTTCCTCCCACAGTCCAAAGGTGGACTGGCCATGATAAACTGCCCCCGAGTGTCAGGGGGATCAGCGGAATAAATATATGGGGTTGCGGGGATAGGGCCTGGGTGGGATTGTTGTCGGTGAAGACTCAAAGGGCTGAATGGCCTCCTTGTGAACTGTATGAATTCTAACACTATTCACAAAATTCCATCTGGAGTTTTGAAACTTAACAATTTATTCAACTGGACACTTTCAGTCTAAACTAAGGGTTGAAATCTCGACATAATTGCTGTCATTTCTCTGAGATTGCTCTGTAAGTATGTGCACATTAAACGGAACAGAACTTGGCCTCGTCAATGACCCATGATGTCCACAGAGATTGAACAGATTCCCAGCAGCATACGTTCCCCGGGAAAACCAGAAATCCGTGACTGTGACAGAGAAACTGCTCCCCGTGATTATTTTTAGAAGATAAACACAAGCGAGGCAGCAGACGCCAACGTGGAAATTTATCATCGTCACTTGCGGTTGGGTGGTTATTCTTGTCTTCAACCCCTGACCCCTGGTACCATTCTGGTGAGGCGCAGGGGATCAGCGGCAGGGGCGGGGAGCTACTTTCAATCAACGAATCACGTCAGCAGATTCTTTAATCTCCTTCTGACGATTGTCGAGGAGAAAATATTTTTAAATGCGACATGCGTAAACCTGGGACTGGCTGTAATTGTGTAGACATCAGAGCGGAAGTTTATTGAAAATAGAGACATGTTAGGATGGCACAGTGGTTAGCACTGCTGCTTCACAGTGACAGGGACCCGGGTTTGATTCCCGGCTTGGGTCACTGTCTGTGTAGAGTTTGCACGTTCTCCCCGTGTCTGCATGGGTTTCCTCACACAGTCCAAAAGATGTGCTGGTTAGATGGATTGGCCATGCTAAATTCTCCCTCAGTGTATCCGAACAAGCACTGGAGTGTGGCGACTAGAGGATATTTCACAGTAACTCAGGTAGGACCCTACAGTGCAAAAGGAGGCCATTCGGCCCATCAAGTCTGCCCTGACAACAATCCTAGACAGGCCCTATCCCAATAAGTTACCCTGCTAATCCCTCTAACCTATCATATCCCGTGACACTTAGGGTTAATCCTCACATATTTGGACTGATGGGAGGAAACTGGAGCACCCAGAGGAAACCGACGCAGACATGGGAGTGGCCCAAGTCAGGAATCAAACCCAGCTCCCTGGCGCTGTGGGGCAGTAGTGCTGAACCACTGTACCACCGTGCCACCCAATAAATTTGGCATTATCCTCCACTTTGCCACTGGGTAGGTGACTTTTTTTTAAAATTCATTTGTGGGACATGGGCGTCGCTGGCTGGGCCAGCATTTATTGCCCGTCCCTAGGTGCCTGAAGACAATTGAGAGTCAACCACATCGCTGTGGCTCTGGAGTCACATGTAGGCCAGACCAGGCAAGGATGGCAGATTTCCTTCCCTATAGGGACATTAGATGGGGTTTTTCCAATAATGGTTTCATGGCCATCAGTAGATTCTTAAGTCCAGATTTTTTTAGTGAATTCAAATTTCACCATCTGCTGTGGCAGGATTCGAACCTGGGTCCCCAGAACCTTAGCTTAGTTTTTGGATTAATAGTCTAGCGATAATATCAGTAGACCATCGCCCCCCCACTTCAGTGCAGTGTTAATGTAAGCTTACTTGTGACAATAGTAAATACACTTATTTCTTGTGTGGAAAGTGGATTAATGCAGAACATAGTCTCTTTCTCTGCCATTACACCAACGCTCCTGTTACCTTGTAGCCAAGCGGAAAAGATCGTCCACGGTGTCGGGATGATTCTGGAATCCTCTCGGTTGCTCGAGCAGTTGGAATGTGGGTCCGCAAAATGCCTGAAGGAAGAATTGCAAACAAAAACATCTGACAAAATATACTGTGAATGGTCTGACACAGAGAAGTTCCAAAGAACAAAGGGACCTTGGTATGTTTGTCCGTAGATCCCTGAAGGTGGAAAGTCAAGTTAATAGGATGGTGAGAAAGACGTAAGGCACACTCGCCTTTATCAATCAGGGTATAGATTACAAAAGCAGAGAGGTCATGATGGAGTTGTATAGAACTTTGGTGAGGCCACAGCTGGTGTACTGTGGCCTCACTGGCCGCCACATTATAGGAAGGACACGAACACACTGGAGGAGGTGCAGAGGAGATTCACCAGGATGCTGCCCAGGATGGAGCATTTAAGTTATAAAGAGAGGTTGGATAGGCTTGGGTTGTTTTCTCTGGTGCAGAGAAGACTGAGGGGGCGGCCTGATCGAGGTGTTCAAGATTATGAGGGGCTTGGACAGGGTGGGTAAGGAGCAGCTATTCCCCTTAGTTGAAGGGTCAGTTACGAGGGGCACAATTTAAAAGTGAGGGATGGTAGGTTTGGGGGGGGCGGAATTGAGAAAAAGCTTTTTTACCCAGAGGGTGGTGATGGTCTGGAGTGTGCTGCCTGAGAGGGTGGTGGAGGCGGGATGCCTCACATCTTTTAAAAAGTATCTGGATGAGTACCTGGCACATCATAACATTCAAGGCTATGGGCCAAGTGCTGGCAATGGGATTAAGTGGGCAGATCAGGGCCTTTCATGCATCAGTGCAAACTCGATGGGCTGAAGGGCCTCTTCTACACTGTAGCATTCTGTGACTGAGCACCGTAACATTTCATAGCTCCACCATTGAATTAGTGGATCATTATATTGACCTGTAGACCAGCGAGTCCCAGTCAGTGCTGAATTAGCCAGAACACCATGGCTGGGCCAGAAAGGGTCCTGACTGCTGTCCCATAACTCCTGATGGACAGCAGTCAGGTTAGATCATGTCCAGTTGCAACGCCCACATGGGAGACCAGGTGACCGACAAACATTTGACTGAGTTCTCCAATGACACCTCCCCACCTGTAGGTGGCGAAAGAGTACAGGTGAATGACATAGAAGTATCCCAGGACGCAGTCAGTGATACCATAGAAATCATAGAATCCTACAGGGCAGGAGGCCACTATTTGGCCCTTTGAGTCTACACCGACCACAATCCCACCCAGGCCATATCCCCATAACCCCATGCATTTACCCTAGCTAATCACCCAGACATGAAGGGGCAATTTAGCATGGCCAATCCACCTAACCCACACATCTTTGGATTGTAGAAGGAAAACCCAGGCAGACACGGGGGAAAATGTGCAAACTCCAACACAGACAGTGACCCAAGCCGGGAATCAAACCCGGGTCCTTGGCGCTGCGAGGCAGCAGTGTTAACCACCGTGCTGCCCCTATAATTTCCCCAAATAATAACTATGGCACAATATGGCTATTTCCTTTCTTGAGGAAGGACGTGGTGGCATTGGAGGCAGTTCAGAGGAGGTTCACCAGATTGATTCCGGGGATGGCACGGTAGCACAGCGGTTAGCAATGCTGCTTCACAGCTCCAGGGACCTGGGTTCGATTCCTGGCTTGGGTCACTGTCCGTATGGAGTTTGCATATTCTCCTCGTGTCTGCGTGGGTTTCCTCCGGATGCTCCAGTTTCCTCCCAGTCTAAAGATGTGCGGGTTACTTTGATTCACCATGCTAAAATTGCCCCTTAGTGTCCTGAGATGCATAGGTTAGAGGAATTAGTGCGTAAATGTGTAGGGATATGGAGGTAGGGCTTGAGTGGGATTGTGGTCAGTGCAGACTCGACAGGCCGAATGGCCTCCTTCTGCACTGTAGGGTTTCTATGATTTCTATGAATTATCAGGAACGCGTTTGAATAGCTTGGGCTTGTACTCGCTGGAGGAATGAGGTGGCGGGAGATCAGATCAAGGTATATAAAATGCTAAAGAAGACGGATAAGATGGACATTGAATAGATGTTCCCCCCCTTGTGGGGACAGTCTGGAACAAGAGGTTGCTGATACTGAGTGAGAGCAGGAAACAATTTCTCTCGGACAGTTGAGAGTTTGTGGCATTCACTTCTCCGGAGTGCAGAATCAACAAACAGATTCAAGAAAAGTTTATTATTTATTTATTAGTCACATAAGGCTTATATTAACATTGCAATGGGGTAGCATGGTGGTTAGCACTGATGCCTCTCAGTGCCAGGGACCAAGATTCGATTCTGGCTTCAGGTCACTGACTGTGTGGACTTTGCAGGTTCTCCCCGTGTCTGCATGGGTTTCCT
The DNA here is from genome assembly GCF_965287045.1 of Carcharhinus amblyrhynchos. Classification (NCBI taxonomy): domain Eukaryota; kingdom Metazoa; phylum Chordata; class Chondrichthyes; order Carcharhiniformes; family Carcharhinidae; genus Carcharhinus; species Carcharhinus amblyrhynchos. The sequence goes on along the minus strand of NC_137358.1, from coordinate 8,636,912 downwards.
CCGGGTGCTCCAGTTTCCTCCCACATCCAAAGACGTGAGGGTTAGGTTGATTGGCCATGCTGAATTGATTCTATTGTCAGGGGGATTAGCAGGGTAAACATGTGGGGTTATGGGAATACAGCCTGGGTGGGATTGCGATCTGTGCAGACGCATTGGGCCGAACGGCCTCCTTTTGCAATGTAGGAATTCTATGACGTTCAGTGAAGTTACTGTGAAAATTCCGTAGTCACCACACTCTGGCACCTGTTCGGATACACTGTGGGAGAACTTAGCATGGCCAACGCACCTAACCAGCACGTCTTTCAGACTGTGGGAAGAAATCAGAGCACCCGGAGGAAACCCACACAAACCACGGGGAGAACATGCAAACCCCACACAGACCACAGGGAGAACATGCAAACCCCACACAGACCACAGGGAGAACATGCAAACCCCACACAGACCACAGGGAGAACATGCAAACTCCACACAGACAGTGACCAGACGCCAGAATTGAAGCCGGGTCCTGAAGCCTTTCGAAGGTGGTGCTTTTCCTGCGCTTATAAAAAATACAAGTACACAGAGAGCCCAGACTGAAAAAAACACTCTCTTGAATTTAGCCAATCAATTTGAATCAGGAACTTTGATACCAAGAACCTATTAAATTTAACGGTTTTGACAACCTAGTACCAATCCTATTATGAGAAATATTAATATGTTATCACAGGTATTAAAGGGGCGGGGGGGGAGAGAAGTGGGACAAAAAGAGAGTAACTGCCACCTGCCAGAGATAATAGCTCTCAAGAGAGAATAACTGGCTCTCATAGCTTCATCTATGTTTGAGAGAAAACACCACATAGATAGCAAAGGTAAAGAAGTTCCAGACAGAAGAATCAACAGAGAAGGCCCAGAATATTCCGGAAGAGACAAAACCTGGTTGTAATTTAGAGTGTGACTAAATTCTACTTTTGTTAATGAGTGGGATTTGCACTGATTGGAACAGCACTCCTTTAGAATCTTGATTTATTCAGGAATAGTTAACAGAAAGGATTTAGTTGATTTGCTCACTGTTAGTTAGATAAATACATAAGAACATAAGAAATAGGAGCAGGAGTAGGCCATCTAGCCCTTCGAGCCTGCCCCGCCATTCAATAACATCATGGCTGATCTGTCTTGGCTCAGTTCCACTTTCCCACCCTCTCCCCATAACCCTTAATCCCCTCTCTTATCAAAAACCCATCAACCCGCGTCTTAAAAATATTTAGCGAGGCAGCCTCCACCACTTCAACGGGCAGAGAATTCCAGAGATTCACCACCCTTTGAGTGAAGAAGTTCCTCCTCAACTCCGTTCTAAACCACCCCCCCTTTATCTTGAGGCTGTGCCCCCTAGTCCTACTGTCTTTTTTGAGCGGGAAGAGTCTCTCCACCTCTATCCTATCCATCCCATTCATCATCTTATACGTCTCAATGAGATCTCCCCTCATTCTTCTAAACTCTAACGAGTACAAGCCTAGTTTATTCAGCCTCTCCTCATAGCTCAACCCCCTCAACTCCGGTATCAGCCTAGTAAACCTCCTCTGCACTCCCTCCAAGGCCAAAATATCTTTGCGCAGGTGCGGCGCCCAAAACTGCACACAGTACTCCAGCTGCGGCCTCACCAATGCCCTATACAGCCGCAGCAAGACCTCCCTACTTTTATATTCAATCCCCCTCGCTATGAAGGCCAGCATCCCATTTGCCTTCCTGACCACCTGCTACACCTGCAAGCTGGGTTTTTGCGACTCATGCACAAGGACCCCGAGGTCCCTCTGCACCGTCGCCTGCTGCAGTTTTTTCTATGCTGACTTTAGCACGAGTGTCAAGGATTTATTTTGTATTTAACCATTAGGAGCTGCTGAAGAGTAGGTCACACCATTTCACACTCTTCTTACAGATAAGGCAAGGTACTCCTCCTTAGCTGTTCCAGTGCTGGTTCTCAGAGGGGAAATCAACCTCTGCTTTATAACACAATGTTTCCTACGTTTGTTGGTGAACACAAATTAACAGATCTTGTCCTCTTGCGAAGATGTTGATCTATTTGATGACCTTAAGTCTTCCCTCCCTCTGTGTATTATTTATATGGAATCCCCAAACTCTCAAACCAATGGCCCTGTGTTAATCAGAATTCCACATTTGGATTTTCAGAACAGGGATCCAATTAGAAAACTTAAAAGGATTGCTCCACTGAGGGTCCTTCAGGATAGATCGAGATAAGTGCAATCCTTCACTCCTCTTAAAGGAACACACGCGCGTGCTATCAACTAACCTGCATCATCTCGAGTAGACCTTGCGTGCAGCTCTCCTCGCTGCCATACTCATCCACCAGAATACTACCGAGGTACAGGAAACAGGAGTGTTGGTGCGACTGGTACACACTCACCATCTTGGGACGAGCAAGGGTGAGGAAAGGAGAGACAAAGAGAGATGCACAAGATAACTACAGCTTACTTATCCAAACCACGGTAAGAAGTTACTTCATGTCGCTGCCACGCCACCCCAGTGCCCCCCCCTCGCTGCCGCACCACCCCAGTGCCCCCCCCTCGCTGCCACACCACCCCAGTGCCCCCCCTCGCTGCCGCCCCCCCCCCTCGCTGCCACACCACCCCAGTGCCCCCCCCTCGCTGCCGCACCACCCCAGTGCCCCCCCCTCGCTGCCGCACCACCCCAGTGCCCCCCCCTCGCTGCCGCACCACCCCAGTGCCCCCCCCTCGCTGCCGCACCACCCCAGTGCCCCCCCTCGCTGCCACACCACCCCAGTGCCCCCCCCGCTGCCACACCACCCCAGTGCCCCCCCTCGCTGCCACACCACCCCAGTGCCCCCCCTCGCTGCCGCACCATCCCAGTGCCCCCCCCCCGCTGCCGCACCACCCCAGTGCCCCCCCCTCGCTGCCGCACCACCCCAGTGCCCCCCCTCGCTGCCGCACCACCCCAGTGCCCCCCCCTCGCTGCCACACCACCCCAGTGCCCCCCCCTCGCTGCCACACCACCCCAGTGCCCTCCACCTCGCTGCCGCACCACCCCAGTGCCCCCCCTCGCTGCCGCACCACCCCAGTGCCCCCCCCTCGCTGCTGCATCATGGGTTAATTAAGAATGACGATTGAAATCTTAAATTACATGGTAATTTTTTTTTTACAGAGTGGTGGGTGCCTGGAACTCACTGCCAGAGGAGGTAGTGGAAACAGATACGATAGTGACTTTTAAGTGACAAACTCACTATTGACAAACGCACGAATAGGATGTGAATAGAGGGATATGGTCCCCGGAAGGGTAGGGGGGGATTAACATAGAACAGTATAGCACAGTACAGGCTCTTTGGCCCTCGATGTTGTGCCAAGCTTTGTCCGAACCCAAGATCAAGCTATCCCACTCCCTATCATTCTGGTGTGCTCCATGTGCCTATCCAATATCTGCTTAAAAGTTCCTAATGTGTCCGACTCCACTTTCACAGCAGGCAGTGCATTCCACACCCCAACCACTCTCTGAGTGAAGTGGATTAGTTCAGTCAGACAGCATGGTCGGTGCAAGCTTGGAGGGCCAAAGGGCCTGTTCCTGTGCTATAATTTTCTTTGTGCTTCGAAAGAACTGCAAAGAAGCCTTTTCCACAGCCATCAGTTCCAGCTACAATTTAGAAGGAACAGAGTTGTTACCCTGATTGGGGAAAGAGCATAGACGAGGCCTCATGCTGAGGGGAAGCCCTGATGCCTCACGTCAAATAGGGGCCATGTCAACCCCCAATGGGGACAGTACGCCAGCACAGAAACAGCCAACCAACTTCCAGTTATGACACTAAAAGAGAACCTGAAACAAAGCAATACCTTTCCAGTTTGGTTTCAGACCGTTGGGTTTCCAAATGCTTCTGTTCCTTTGTTCACCTTCTCTCCCCAATCCTCTACAACTGACCAACAATTTGCAGCTCATCTGTCCTCATAACAGGAAATGCTGGAAAACCTCAGCAGCTCTGACAGCATCTGTGGCAAGAGAAAAGAGCCAACGTTTCGAGTCTGGTTGACCTCTCATCAGAGCTGAAGAGGAAAAAAAATAGGACGAGGTTTATGCGGTCCACTCTATATCCCAGAGACCAAATGCAGACTTGGATGGCCACTTTGTGGAACACCTACGATCTGTCTGCAGGCAGGACCCAGACCCTCTTGTTGCTTGAATGTACCCCGCATCTCCCCCCACTCGCTCTCCTGCCGACATGTCTGTTCTTGGCTTCTTGCAACGTTCCAGTGAAGACCAACGTAAACTGGAGAACAGCACCACAAGGACAGCACAGTGGTTAGCATTGTTGCCTCATGGTGCCGGGGACTTGAGTTCAATTCTGATCTCGTGTCACTGTCTGTGTGGAGTTCGCACGTTCTCCCCAAGTCTGTGTGGGTTTCCTCCAAGTGCTCCAGTTTCCTCCCAATTCAAAGATGTGCAGGTTAGGTGGATTGGCCATGCTAAATTGCCCCCTAGTGTCAGGGGAGTTAGCAGGATAAACATGAGAGGTTACGAGGACGGGGATTGTGGTCGGCACAGATCGAAGGCCACTGTAGGGATGCTACGATCTTCCAATTACGCACTTTACAGATCCTGGGCTGAACACTTGAGTTCAGCAACTTCAGAGCATGAACCATCTTCTCCACCTTCACCCCATTTCCATTTATTTTATTTCTTTTTATCTTATTAATCCATTTTATTACTTTACATTCTTATTATTTCTAATCTTAATTTCTTCTGTCGTTTCATTTATCCGCTTCTAAATCTTAACTTTCCATCTTGTATCTCCTCCCCACCCGCCGCCTACCACCCCCCAACTAGGGTCATCTGCCACATAGCTCAGGTTGTCCTTTGTTCTGCTATTTACACATTCCAATCTCTTAATGGGTACTATTAGCACCAGTGCCTAGGCTTTATCACCACCATTTACATTCCCTTTGTATATATCTTTGTCTTCAGCTCTGACAAGGGGTCATCCAGGCTCGAAACGTTGGCTCTATTCTCTCTCCACAGATGCTGTTGGACCTGCTGAAACTTTCCAACATCTTCTGTTTTTGTGTCAGATTCCAGCATCCACGGTATTTTGCTTCAATCCTCATGATTAGTGTCTACTCAAACAACCTGTATTAGTCAGTATCCAAAACTGCCCAGGATTCTGCTCCACCTGTTTCAGAGGTAGCTGTCCCTCTCTGTGCGTCAAACAGCCGTCAGCTTGTTACTCGTCCCCTGCAGTACAGAGCCAAACAGAATGGACTAACACGTGCATGGACACACACCTGAGACACCAGGGGCTGAATCAACATTGCAGACCCTTTCCCCACACATCTGATCGCAAACCGCAGACATCGACAGCACCGCTCTGCCATCCGATTGTCGGCCTGATGTCTGTACAGAGTTTCAGAAATCACCGGCCAGATCTGCAAATGCAAAGGATATCGTGCAAGTCAGTTTTCAAGAAAATAAAAAGTGTTTATTAGGAATCACGACCAATTCTCAGTCTGCAATCTAAGAGGACTCTGAAATGCTTGCAGTTTTCATGACAAAGAATTTCTAGAGCCAAGGAATTGTTTCCTAGCTGCCATCAATGTCAAGTACTCCCAGGTGTAATACAGCATGCGTTTGGTGCAGAGTAGAACTCTCCCAGGGCGGCACAGTGGTTAGCATTGCTTCTTCACAGTGCCAGGGACCTGGCTTTGATTCCCGATTCGGATCACTGCCTGTTTGCACGTTCTCCCCGTGTCTGCATGGGTTTCCTCTGGGTACTCCGGTTTCCTCCCACAGTCCGAAAGATGTGCTGGTTAGGCAGCAAGGGAGATTTTCACAATAACTTCACTGCATTGTTAATGTAAGCCTTACTTGTGACACTAACAAATAAATAGATTTATTGGGAGCTCATATATCTGGGGACTCAGGAGAAAGAGGCAACTTTTATTCTATCAGTGCGGCCGAATTAAAAACTAAGTCTCGAGGGACGAGATGCAGTGCGTGGCCAGCCCGATCTCACAGGGCTCCAGCTTTACTGGGGCAGCTGCTAAAGTCAAAGTTTATTTATTGTCACAAATAGGCTTACATTAACAATGCAATGAATTACTGTGAAAAATCTCCTAGTTGCCACACTCCGATGCCTGTTCGGGTACACTGAGGAAGAATTTAGCAAGGCCAATGCACCCTAACCAGTATGTCTTTTGGACTGTGGGAGGAAACCTACACAGACACAGGGAGAATGTGCAGACACCGCACAGACAGTGACCCGAGCTGAGAATCGAACCCAGGTCCCTGGTGCTGTGAGGCAGCAGTGTTAACCACTGTGCCACCCTGCTGCTGTTGCAGCTGCTTGCCCCCTGGACACTAATAGTTAACCAGAGGGTCTGTGCCTGCAAAAGAAGCCCCACTTCCCTCTCTGACTAGGTGGAGATGGGACAAACAGGCTGAATCCCAAATGTAAAAATGCTGGAATAGCAGAGCATGAGGAAGACAGGTTAGTATATCAGGCAGGCCCTGTGCTCTGAAGAAGGGCCCCACAACCCACAGCATGACCTGCTTTCAGCAGCGGACAGATTGGGCCTGCGCTTCCAGCATTTCCCCTTTTGATTTTCCCGTCTTTTGGCCAGTGGAGCGCCCAACCTTTCCCAAAAACAAAGGGTCCCCTTTTGTGATCTTCAGGCAACGTCAGACGAGGAAGTTTCTCACCTCCTGGATAACCTTCTGACAGGGGTGCGGCCTCCCTTCTCCCACCGTCGCATTCGTGTGCCTGTCAGCGTAAGAGGAGAACAGGAGTGAGATGGAGGTGGTGGTGACAACGTTAGAATGCAACCGGTGGCAACTTTGTATTGGATGTAATGTGACCAATGGTAACAAGCTGTAAGGATCAGCTGACCCACAAAACCCATGGAACCAATTACAGAATGAAGTGATGGTCAGCTGACTCACTATAAATAAGAACTTGTTTGGAATTGTGAGGAGCTTGGATTAGCCTGGGGCGTGGCCCCAAGTTAGGAGTATTGTTGTTTCTTTACTAAATCCTTTTATTGATAAGCTGAAGTTTTTTAGTTCTGCATTTGGAGAATTTCTTCTGAAGAAACAGGGGCGGGGGAGTGTCTTAAGGTTGTACAGGTATTACATTTTCTCAAAAATATAAAGTATCCGCAGAAAATGAGCAAAACTTTCCAAATCCTTACTATGCAGCTAGTTTTACTTGTTAAAAGGAAGAACTTTACATTTAGCTCATGGGGTGGGGTGGGGTGGGGTGGGGTGGGGTGGGGTGGGGTGGTGGTGGGTGGATTTCCCCATCCCATCTGCCACGGAACACACAAAGGTCCTTTGATTTTGGTGAGGATCTTCTGGTTTCAGGCTGAGCATGGCTGGATAATCCAGCCCATAATCTCTGTTTCTCAGCCAATAAGGCACTTTTGGGGGCGGCAGAGTGGTTAGCACTGCTGCCTCACAGCACTTGGGGACCCAGGTTCGATTCCCGTGCAAACTCCACACTGTCTGTGTGGAGTTTGCACGCTTTCCCCATCTGGGTTTCCTCTGGGTGCTCTGGTTTCCTCCAAAGATGTGCAGGTAGATAGAAACCCCTCCGGTTTGGTTGCCAGCAAGATTCCTTCATCTGAGAGTCAAGTGCCTCGACGAGTCTCTTCGGCTACATAGACAACAATAAACAAGGAGACTGTACCTGAATATTGCTGCCAGTCTGTCCAACCACACTGCTGGGTCTGCTGTGATGCCGTTGGTCTGTTCAGATGTCAACAGCTTTGAAAAGACAGAAAAGTGGGAGGCTCAACACTCGCCTAACAACAGCATATAAACACACCGGAGGTACCGCAAACCGAGCCAATCCAGACCCCTGGCAACAGGAGGGGTTAGGAGTCACTCACAGAACTCTCTCTACACGACCCTCCTCCATCAAGAATGGGGCAAATCCCAACGTTTCCCCATTATATACAAGGTTGCTTCACTTCCTCCTTCTCTCCAGGTAAGCAGACAGAAACGGGAAAAGGTGAGAAACGCCAGCAAAAACACAAATTGTGCAATCTCACCAGATTATTTTATTCATTCGTGGGACACGGGCGTCGCTGCCTAGGCCAGCATTTATTGCCCATCCACAGATTCCCTCGGAGGGCAGTTGAGAGTCAACCACATTGCTGTGACTCTGGAGTCACTTGTGTTAGAAATGGGTTAGCAGACTTTCCAATTAAGTCCTAATTTGATGTCAATTATTCAACAGAAGTCACAGATATATAAAGGGGGCCTCAGATGGCACTGTTTGGTGGTGAATTGTGTGGGGAGTTGGATCAAGGGAAAGGTATTTTATGAAGCAGTCTCCTTTACAGCAACCAAGAGGCTCAAAACACACGTAAGCCAGACTAGCTAAGGATGGCAGATTTCCTTTCCTGAAGGACAATTAGTGAACCAGATGGATTTTTCCGATAATTGATAATGGTTACACGGTCATCAGTAGATCCTTAATTCCAGGTTTTTTTTTTTACTGAATTCAAATTTCACTGTCTGCCATGGCAGGATTTGAATCCTGGTCCCCAGAACATTAGTTGAGTTTCTGGGTGAATAATCTCACGATAATACCACTAGGCCAACTGAGTCAGTCTGTTAAAGCCAGCCAACCTCAATTCTCAAGACCAAGAGAAAATGCTGGTAAATCTCAGCAGGTTTGGCAGCTTTTGTGAGAAGAGGAAAGAGCTGACGTTTCGAGTCCAGACGATCCTTTGTCAAAGCTAAAAGGCATAGAACGTGGGAGATATTTATACTGCAGGGAGAGGGAATGAAAGATGAGTCATAGCCACAGAAACCAGGGGAAAAGACTGCTAATGGCAATCCACAGAGAGAATAAAGGAGATGAATGGCCAAATGGCAGAGAAGCTGTGACAGAAGATGTGGGGGGATGGGACAGAGGTAGAATGTAGAAAAGGGGAAGCGGGGGGGAGAAAAGATAAGGGAAGGGGGTGAATTGGGGGAAAGAAAAATGAAGAAAGGCAATAAAGACATAAAAAGTAGAGAACAGTAAAAAAAATTAAATAAAACAAAGGGGTCAAGGCGGGGCAGAGCTAATCATCTGAAGTTGTTGAGTTCGGTGTTGAGACCAGAAGGCTGTAAAATGCCTAGCCAGAAGATGAATTGCTGATCCTCCAGCTTGCGTTGAGCTTCACTGGAACATTGTAGCAGGCCAAGGATAGATATGTGGGCACGGGAGCAGGATCGTGTGTTAAAATGGCAAGCAACCAGAAGTCATAATGTGGAGATGCTGGTGTTGGACTGGGGTAAACACAGTAAGAAGTCTGACAACACCAGGGTCCTGGCTGCGCACAGACTGAAGGTGCTCAGGAAAGTGATCACCCAGTCTATGCTTGGTCTCTCCGATTTAGAGAGCACCCACATTGGGGGAGCAAATGCAATAAACCAAATAGAAAGAGCAATTCTCAAGAGACTTTACTGATCAATCAAAGAGAGGGATTTAACTTGCTTGGCATTTAATAAGGGAGGCAACGGCCTCGTGGTATTATCGCTACACTATTAATCCAGAAACTCAGCTTATGTTCTGAGGGACCCAGGTTCTAATCCCACCACGGCAGATAGTGGAAATTGAATTCAATAGTAAATATCTGGAATTAAGAATCATTGATGATCCATTGTTGGAAAAACCTATCTGGTTCACTAATGCCCTTTACGGAAAGAAATCTGCCATCCTTACCTGGTCTGGCCTACATGTGACTCCAGAGCCACAGCAATGTGGCTGACTTTCAACTGCTCTCCAAGGGCAACTAGGGATGGGCAATAAATGCTGGCCCAGCCAGCAATGCCCGTATCCATGAATGAACAAGTAAAATAAAATTGCAGGTAGATGGTGCATAGCGGTATTGACACTGGGTCAGCGGTCAGAAGTCCAGTTAATGTTACGAAGACACAAGTTCAAATCCCACCTCGGCTGCTCATGGAAATCAATCCAGTTGATAAAATCTGGAATTGAAAGCAAGTTTTAGACCTCGAAACCATCACCGATTGTTGTAAAATTCCACCTGGTTTGACTTCAGAACTACAACAATGTGGTCAACTTTTAAGTGCCCTCTGAAATGGCTTAGTGAGCCATTCAGTTCAAGGGCAATTAGGGATGGGCAACAAATGCTGGTCTAGCCAGTGACGCCCACATCCCATGGAAGAGTATATATTAATAAAATAAAGCTGAACATCGAGACTTTCCTTACTTTCTTCAGAGCTGTGACCTGCATGGAACAGAGCCGCTGGAAGGCCTCTTCCATCTTGTCCGATGGCATCCGTGCCAGCACCAAGGAGATGCCTGGTGAGAATGAAGTAGAGCTTGTCACTGTACAATATAGCTGCTGACATTACCCTCACCGAGCACAGCATTCCACAAAAATGTCACGTTCACAAGCTTACAGAAGAGTGTTGACTAGTTCTGACACTGTGCTTTAAGGGCCAGCCTGGTGTTAGGCCCAGGCTGGTCATTTCTTCATAGGCAAGTGCAAGTTGGTTGCAGCAACGCAGTGTAGCAGAGGCCCTCCAACACGGCTCAAGCAACACCGATCAGGAACTGGAAGCTGACCACATGTCACCCCAGGGATCCTGTGCAGGTTAGGTGGGATTGGCCATGCTAAATTGCCCCTTAGTGTCCAAAGATGTGCAGGTTAGGTGGATTGGCCATGCTAAATTGCCCCTGATGTCCAAAGATATGCAGGTTAGGTGGACTGGCCATGCCAAATTGTCCCTAGATGTGCAGGTTAGGTGGATTAGCAGGGTAAATTTATCAAGTTACAGGGATAGAGTGTGGGTAAGATGCTCTGTCAAATAATCAGTGCAGACTTGATGGGTAAATGGTTTCCTTTTGCACCATAGGGATTCTGTGATTATCGAGGCAGCACTGGTTTAACCAGGATCAGTCAAGTCTCCGGGATACAAACCTGCATTTATGCAGCTTAGTAATAACACCCAAACTAATTTCAGCTACAAAGCTGGAAGCAATACCAAATCAAAAGTTGTAAATTAGAGGAGAAAAAAAAGAAATAGGGAAGGTAAACAGGAGAGTGGGAAGAGAGTTGGGGAGGAAAAGTGTGACAGCAGGGAAGAAATAAAAGTGATATTTCATTTTGAAGTTCAGGCCGTGGTTTTATCAGCTGCAAGAGGGGAATGCAATAGCTTTTTAGTGTACACATTCTCACACTTCCCACGAATTTTTGGAGGGGTTTCAGGGCCTTAATAGGAATTCTGTTATTTCAGAAATATTGCTGGACTCAACAAGCTAATTTCTAATCTGTTTCAGACAATGCTGCAGGTTAGGTGGATTGGCCACGCTAAATTGCCCCTTAATCTCCAGGAATGTATAGGTTAGGGGGATTGAGGTGACGCTGGTCACTGGTCATGATGTTAGCGACCAAAGATATTTAACTGCGTGCAAATGGGCACGCGCGTGAGAGATTGCATGTGTGTGCATGCACATATGCATCCGTGAGTGTGCGGCACACGTGTGCAGTCATGTGCTGGGTGTGCTTGCATGCAAGGGCACGTGCGCCCAGGCACATGCTTGTGTGCAAGGGTGCCTTTGTGCGTGCGTAAGCCTTTGTCTCCCCGTGTATCGGTTTTTTTATGCAGTGTTGCCCCATGACGTAAAGCATCAGCACAGCAACGGAGTTGAGGATTTATAGCGCTACAGGAACTAAAACGCAACAGGAAATATTTACCCAATGGATGGAGGGAAAGTTGAGCAGAAAATAAAAAGATATTGTGGATGCTGTAAAACTGAAATAAAAACAGAAAATGCCAGAAAAACTCAGTAGGTCTGGCGACATCTGTAGGGAGAGAAACAGAAGGTTGGATTTTCTGGCTATTCTCGTCAACAAGACCTTCTGATAGTGGAAGCTACCTGACTGGTTAAATATTTGCAGCATGTTAAGATATTATCTCGGATTTCCAGCCGTGGCTGAATTTTGCTTTCACTCCAGCGATAATCTACAATGAATATCTCTCTCTTTTGCTTTCACTCCAGTGATAATCTACAATAAATATCTCTCTCGTGGGCAAACGCAGTCAGCATGTAGCATCATCTGCCGTGCTCACACGAATTAGTTTGAAGTTTATTTGTTAGTGTCACAAGTAGGCTTACGTTAACACTGCAATGAAATTACTGTGAAAATCCCCCAGTCACCACACTCCGGCACCCGTTTGGGTACACTGAGGGAGAACTTAGCACCCAACCAGCATGTCTTTCGGACTGCGGGAGGAAACCAGAGCACCCAAAGGAAACCCACGCAGACGCAGGGGAGAAGGTGCAGACTCCGCACGGAGTGTGACCCAAGCTGGGAATCGAACCCAGGTCCCTGATGCCGCGAGGCTGCAGTGCTAACCACTGTGCCGCCCTCGTGCCGAGTTAAGGTCACGTTCAGATTTTCAGCATCCGCAGTATTTTGTTTTTATTTTCTGCTTTATCCTTTCCCTCCGCCCATTGGGTCAATAATACTTCCTGGTTCTGTCCTCACGTTCCCGAGCGAGGCGCGGCCATCCCGTGCTGCTTACCAAGGTGAGAGATCTCCCAGCGCGTACCGTACCTCGGAGGAGTCCGATGGAGGAGTCGTGCGAAACGGGGAGGGCGTCCAGGGACGAGGCGACCTGCAGCAGCCCCTCAAAGTGCCGCGTCACTGCGTCGCTGCACATGGCGCAGACGTTCTGGATCGAGTTGGCCGCCGCGTTCGCCAACTCCTTCTGCTTCAATCGCTGCATCAGGAAATTCAAGGCCGGCTCTGGGGAAAAAAAAAAATCAGTAAAACGTCAGGCCCTGGGAACGCCGTCCTCCTGCATCGACCGCCATAACCTTCCACCCTGCCGAGCAGGAGGGGATTTTCAGCCGAGAGGCGACACGCACCACGGCAGCACGAGTCCGAAGCAGCAAGTCTCACATTTAGCTGCTGCTACGGACTGTGGCAAATGACCCGGCAAGTCGAGTGCTGTAAACGGCCCCAGTGCTTCTGGGCTGTGGGAAATGAAAGGGGACTGATAGAATGAGAGATAACAGATATACAGTGCCTTATCCTCTCTTGGGATGCCGAAAGTGCGTCACATACTATCAATTGCTGGATATTATGACTTATGTAAGCAAATCAGGCAACATTTCAGTACAGACGCAGTACGGTGGCTGAGTGGGCAATCTGTTATCAAAGTTTACTTATTAGTCACAAGTAAGGTATTAACACCGCAATGAAGTAATTGTGAAATTCCCCTAGTCGCCACATTCCTGCACCTGTTCGGGTCAACGCACCTAACCAGTGCCTCTTTCAGACTCTTTAAGAAACCAGAGGAAACCCACACAGACACGGGGAGAATGTGCAAACTCCACACAGACAGTGACCCAAGCCAGGAATTGAACCCAGGTCCCTGGAGCTATGAAGCAGCAGTGCTAATCACTGTGCCTGTTATTTTCAGGGCTAAGGGAAGATTAGAAGGCAGAGTATTTTGAGAACTCTCTTCTCTTGCACGGACAAGAATGCTGCACTCTTGATTTTCAACTCACGCTGGGAACCATGTGCAAACGGTGGGACAATTGACTCTGGGTCAATCTAACAGAGGGCTTTGATCACCCTAATCGATCGCTTGAAGCATTCGAGAATAACCTGCTTTCTTTAGACACTCGAGCCAAGGCTGGTTAAGGCCGCAGTGCAACATTGGCCAAACGGAGAGGGGGCAATGGCCTAGTGTCATTATCGGATGTGCGCACATCCAGTTTCCCAGGCAGTTGCCAGGAGAGGAAACTCTGACCAAAGTGAGGCAGTAGCAGAGAGAACAACGGTAATATCTTAACAACTGTTCCTGCCAACTCGACACTACCCAGTCCCCAAACCGGGGATCTTCCTGATTTTCACTGCGCAGTTAGTTGCTGCCATAGGCTGGAGATGGCCTCGACGGTATCAATCTGGCACACAGAGACAGGCACAGTGCTGTTGTACACAGGGCACTGAATCAAGGTGCAGAAAGCAGAGACAGCGCCACCAATCCCTCACATGGTAATATCCTGCTCGACCGTACGTCCTCAGGAAAACACAACTCAGGGAGGTAAAGAGGATGGAGGTTACCACAACAAACGAGCTAAGCCTGGTATTGGCTTCGGAGCAATGCAAACACATGTGCACGCACACGTGCTACATACATGCACGCACATGTGCAACACATACACGTGTGCTACACATATGATGTATGCACATCTGCAACACACACACAACACACAGGCATGTGCATACATATGCAATGTACATGCACAACAATGCAAGTGCGCACACATGCAACACACATACATACACAGACACACAGTCAATGGCGCGTGCACGCACATGCACACACACAGAGTCAATGGTACAGGGTGGTGAGAAAGGAAGGGCAAAGAACTTACTGACCTAGACATTGCACATTATTGTTGATGTATTCTCCCATCTCACCCAACAACTGAACTCCGGAATGCTGCACCGCTAAGTGTGTATTGTCAGGGAGGCTGATCACAGCCTGAACGACATCCCCCAGCTTCTGCTCCTTTTCCCTACGTGGGAAAGAAAAAGATCAGAGTCAGAGACCATTTGGCTCATCAAGTCTGTACCGACTCAGAGAGTATCTCACCCAGGCCCCCTCCCCTGCCCTATCGCCGTAACTCCACGTTTCCCACGGTTAATCCATCTAATCTGCACTATTTAAGGATACTCTGGGGCAATTTAGCATGCTCAATCCACCTAATCTGACAATGGTTAGCACTGCCACCTCACTGCGCCAGAGACCCAGGTTTGATTCCCAGCTTGGGTCACTGTCTGTGTGGAGTCTGCCCGTTCTCCCTGTGTCTGCGTGGGTTTCCTCCGGGTGCTCCAGTTTCTTCACACAGTCCAAAGATGTGTGGGTTAGGTTGATTGGCCAGGTTAAAATGACCCTTAGTGTCAGGAGGATTATTACAGTAAGTATAGGGATAGGGCCTGGGTGGGATTATTGCTGCGCAGGTTCAATGGGCCGAATGGCACTGTATGGATTCTATGATTCTATCTTTGGACTGTGGAAGGAAACCAGATCACCTGAGGCCATTGAAATGTATCAACCCGAGCAGTAATGTCCTCACACTGAACCCAGAGTGGAACCACTGCTCATTTCCCTCCAGTCTGACCAACAGCCTTCACCATTGCCTATTTTCTGTCTCTTGGCCAAATTCGCTGTGACTACCCCTTTAATCCCATGGGCTTCAAGTTTGCTAACGAGCCTATCTCATTAGGCCCCGTCTCAAATGCCTTTGGCACAATGTTGATGTTGCGGTATTCCTCAAAGACAGAAGTTTGCATGCTCAAATCCCACTCCACAGACATGACTCACGACAGATGTCCCAAAGCACTTTACAGCTAAGTAGGGGAGTTTAACACCAGAGGGTACAGGTTTAAGGTGAAAGGGGAGAGATACAAAAGGGTCCAGAGGGGCAACTGTTTCACACAGAGGGCGGCGAGCGCCTAGAATGAGCTGCCAGAGGCAGTAGTAGAGGTGGGTATAATTTCTGTCTTTTAAAAAGCATTTAGACAGTTATGTGGGTAAAATGGGTATAGAGAGATATGGGCAAAACACGGGCAATTCTGACTAGCTTAGTGGTTAAAAACTGGGCAGCATAGACAAGTTGGGCCAAAGGGTCTGTTTCCATGCCGTAAATCTCTATGACTCCCGGAGGAAACCCACGTAGATACGGGGAGAATGCACGAATTCCACACAGTGACCCGAGACTGGAATCAAGCCTGGGGCCCTGGAGCTGTTGAGGCAGCAATGCTAACCATTTTCTTCATTTCAAGGAGTGCCTCTTTCAGTCCACTGGGTGCCAGAGTTAATATCACCAGCATACACACTGGCATTCAGTGGAGAACACGTCGAGCCAGTTTATCCTCCAGCTATCGCTGGAACAAGCCAACAAAGTGGACTTTTATTTATGCTCTGAAGAGTCATTTGATTCGAAACATTAACCACTTGTCATCCCACAGATGCTTCCAGACCTGCTGTTTTTTTCAAGCATTTTCTGCCATTATGTCAGATTTCCAGCATCCCCAGTGTTTTGCTTTTATTTTGTTGATGTCCTGCAGCTTTTCCCCTCCAACAATCATCTCCCAACGCAATTCACACGCAAGGCTGAATAGTGAGTGCCGGCAAGATAGCTGATCACGGGTATCACAGAATCAAAGAATCCCCACTGTGTAGGAGGAGGCCATTCGGCCCATCGAATCTACACCAACAGAGCATCACACCCGGACCCTATCCCTGTAACCTTGCCACATCTCCAGATACTAAAAGGGCAATTTAATATGGCAAATCCACCTAACCTACACATCTTTGAACACTAAGGGACAAGTTAACTAAGGGGCAATTCCACCCAGACCTTATCCCAGTAATCCAACATATTTACCCTGCTAAATCCTGACATTAAAGGGGCAATTTAGCATGGCCAATCCACCTAACATGCACAGCTTTGGGCTGTGGGAGGAAACTGGAGCACCCAAAGGAAACCCACAATGACACGGGGAAAATGTGCAGACTCCACACAGTCAACCAAGGCTGGAATCGAACCAGGGTCCATGGCGCAGTGAGGCAGCAGTGCTGAC
Organism: Carcharhinus amblyrhynchos; assembly: GCF_965287045.1. NCBI lineage: Eukaryota > Metazoa > Chordata > Chondrichthyes > Carcharhiniformes > Carcharhinidae > Carcharhinus > Carcharhinus amblyrhynchos. Next base: position 8,620,293 of record NC_137358.1, on the reverse strand, counting down.
CTCTGTGCCACCACGCACAGACCGAATTCAGCATCTCCCCACTGCCCAAAAGAGCTGCACGCCTTGATGGACGCTGGAGTTACTTGTGAATTTAAACTGGTCGCCTGCTCAGGCAGAGCAAAAGCAATTCAATCTCTCACTGCCACAAACTGGGATCAGCACAGCACTACGCGCCTCCCCAGATTTCACACTCACGGGTTTAAGTTCTTCACCAATGCTGTCATGATGAAAAGAACTGCTTCCGTCTCCTCCCAGGCTGGGCTGCCATCCTTCAGCGTCGAGTACAACTGGAACAGAAGAAACCCGGGGGTCAAATCCACCGCACTCACTCAAAATTAAACACACGGTGGGGCAAGGCGGCAAATTTTTGAGAAAGCACATTCTGGACTGGTCGAATTGTGGATTGAACACTTAAACAGGGTATTTCAGGGATTGGATAATTGCGACGTCGGGATCTCTGAATGTTTCTTTACTTACTGGATATTTTTGCTTTCCTGTGTGGATCGAAGTTTGGACAGCCTGTCCCTTACTCACCTGTGAGAAGAACTCCGAGGCTCCAATTAGGAATATAATATCTTTTAGAAGATCAGACACCCGAAGTCGGAACTCGAAGAAATCATCCGTCTCATCTAGCACTCCCTCCTGTTGTGTGGTGGGGGAAACAGTTCAGTTAGCACCAATACGAGAGTCTGTACTCAACTAATCTACCTGGACCCCAAAAACCTTCATACTGGGGAACAATCCAAATTCACCACGGTGGCACAGTGGTTAACACTGCTGCCTCTCAGTGCCAGGGACCTGGGTTCAATTCTGGCCCAGGGTGACTGTGCAGAGTCCGCACATTCTCCCCATGTCTGCGTAGGTTTCCTCTGGGTGCTCCAGTTTGCTCCCATAGACTGAAAGACATGTGGATTAGGTGCATTGGCAATGCTAAATTCTCCCTCAGTGTAACCCAAAAAGGCGTCGGAGTGTGACGACTGAAGGATTTGCAGAGTAATTTCATTGTAGTGTTAATGTAAGCCTACTTATGACATAACAAATAAACAATCAACAAATAAAACTCCATATTGGAAACAATCTCAATTGTGGCACTCCTTAACACGCCTGCCTCACAGCACCAGGACCTGGGTTTGATTCCCGGCTTGGGTCACTGTCTGTGTGGAGTCTGCATGTTCTCACCGTGTCTGCGTGGGTTTCCTCTGGGTGTTCCGGTTTCCTCCCACATTCTTAAAGATGTGCTGTTTAGGTACTGAACAGGCGCTGGAGTGTGGCGACTAGGGGAATTTCACAGAAACTTCATTGCAGTGTTAGTGTAAGCCTTACTTGTGACTAATAAACAAACTTTAACTTTACGGTGGCACAGTGGTTAGCACTGCTGCTTCACAGCGCCAGGGACCCGTCTCAGGTCACTGCCTGTGTGGAGTTTGCACATTCTCCCTGTGTCTGTGTGGGTTTCTTCCAGGTGCTCTGGTTTCCTTCCACAGAACAAAGATATGCAGGTTAGGTGGATTGGCCATGCTAAATTGTCCCTTAGTGTCCAAAGATGTGCAGGTTATGAGGATTAGTGGGGTAGATGGGTGACATTATGGGGATAGGGTGAGGGAGGGGCTGAGTAAGATGCTCTTTCATGAATGGCCTCCTTCTGCACTGTAGGGTCCTAAAAGGGCATTGAAACTGAGCTAATCCCCGATCCTGCTGCCAATTCTCACTAGATTATCATGTCCCTTTTCCCGAACTCTTCCACTGCAAACAATGGAACTGTAAAGTAACTGAAAGGCAAAAGGCAGAGGCGTATTGGACAATCTTGACAGAGGCAATTAGTACAGAAGATTTTTCTGGCAGCGTTGTTCGTCATCCCTTTCCCGCTGCTCGGGGCTGAGTACGCACCAACCAACCTGCACACTTATTCATCCAGGGCAACGTACGTGATCAGGATCCATCTGGGAGTGGAAGGTGAGGGACTGAGTGAGTCGCTGGAAATACGGTCGGAAGATCTGGTTCACTGAGGGATCCTTCATCTTATGGAGCGTTTCGCCCAGCCGATACCAGAAATTAAACGTAATCTCCGCCACCTACACAAACGCCACAAGTTAGAAAAGCTAACAGCGATCGGGATCAAGCTCACCTCTCACATCAGCACAAATTTCAAAGACATTTTTATTACCGTTAACCACTCAGAAACAAAATGCTTTTTACTTTTCTTATCAAGAGCATAAAGCATTGCCGAACCAGGCACATGACGTTTTAGATCTAAAGCAAAGCTCACCCCAGGGCGGCACAGTGGTTAGCACTGGTGCCTCACAGCGCCAGTGACCCGAGTTCGATTCCCAGGCTTGGGTCACTGTCTGTGTGGAGTTTGCACGTTCTCCCTGCGTCTGCGTGGGTTTCCTCTTGAGGGGATCTCTGGTATCCTTCAACAGTCCAAAGATGTGCGGGTTAGGTTGACTGGCCATGCTAAATTGACCCTCATGTCAGGGGGATTAGCAGGGTAAATGTGTGGGGGTTACAAGGATAGGACTTCGGTGGGATTGCGACTGGTGCAGGCTCAATGGGTCAAATGGCCTCCTTCTGCACTGTAGGGATTCTATGATTCAAGTGTTTAACAGCCAGTGGGATACTTTGAGATCGCGTCACTGAAAGTAGGAATCACAGTAGCAAAGCCACACAGAGCAAGCTTACAAAACAGCACTGCCTGATGCACAGATAGTCTGCTTCAGCGATGCTGACTCAAGGACAAGTATTTCCCAGTACACCAAGGAAAGAATTCCTTGCAATAGTGCCACGGGACTTTTTTACATCTGTCCAGAGAGGTGACGGAACCTTGGCTTAACATCTCATCTGTAAGACAGCACCCCTGACAGGGCAGTAAACTTCCTCAGTATATAAATGGAGGGCCAGAGTGTGTACTCAAGTGTCTGCTCTGGGATTTTAACTCGTAATCAACTGGCTGAGAAGCCCTACAGTTGCTAGCCTGATTCAATTTAGTGACTGCAGTGTAATTTTGATTTGGTTTTTCATTCATGGGACATGGGCGTCACTGGCTGGGCCAGCATTTATTGCCCATCCCTAGTTGCCCGAGGGCAGCTGAGAATCAACCACATTGCTGAGGCTCTGGAGTCACATGTCAGCCAGACCAGGTAGGGACGGCAGATTTCCTTCCCTGAAGGACATTAGTGAACCAGATGGGTTTTTCCAACATTCAACAACAGGTCATTAGTAGATTCTTAATACCAGATTTTTTTTATTATTGAATTCCAATTCCACAGCTGCCATGGCAGGATTTGAACTTGGTCCCCAGAACGTTAGCCGAGTTTCTGTATTAATGGTCCAGTGATAATACCACCAGCCCATCGTCTCCCCGTGGAAGGACGGGCCAGTCTGAGGACGATAAGGCAACAAAATTCAAAAGCAATGGACTGGATGAGCACAGTTCTTGTGCTTTGCCTGATGTTGCAGGGTAATATCAGGGATCAGGTCTTTTACATTTTAATTTAAGAGTCCATTCATATTTTGTTTGATTTCAGTGTAATGCATACAGGGAGCAAGCCTGGAGAGCCAGGCCTCATGAGGGGGAAGAAACGCAGACAGCTAAACGTCTGCTGTGTTGCCAGATGATGATTAATGCATGCTATCAACTTCAAACAATAGTAACACGCAGGAGATCTGTCTGAGTTATCACAACAATGGGAGAACCGGCCTTGAGACAGCCAGGCTCCATACAGTCTAGGGAGGGCACAATCTTCTGAAAAACATGATCACCTAGCAGAGAGGGGGAGCAATTAACACATTGTTGTTTAAAAATAAATTCCCCCTACTTCACCCCCCTTCCCTTTTCTCTCCCCCCCCCCCCACTTCCCCTTTTCTACATTCTACCTCTACCTCTATCCCATTCCCCAGCCCAGACATCTTCATCTGTCACAGGGTTACAGCTTCTCTGCCGTTTGGCCATTCACACCCTTTATTCTCTCTGTGCACAGCCATTAGCAGCCATCCCCCCTGGTTTCTGTGGCTTCAACTCATCTTTCATTCCCTCCCCCCGCAATATAAATATCTCCCACTTTCTATGCCTTTTAGCTTTGATAAAGCGTCATCTGGACTCGAAACATCAGGTCTTTTCCCTCCTTACAGATGTTGCCAGACCTGCTGAGATTTTCCAGCGTTTTCTCTTTTGGTAACACATCGTTCCAGATCAGTTGGGCAAATACAATGCTTTTACATTACAATGGAGTAAGCAGGAGATGGCTGGAGAAATAATTAGCACTGATGTACTGAACAATGTATTTGCACGATGAGATTAGAAGAATCACCTTGTATCCAACTCGAGGAATTAATACGATAATGTAAAACCTTGCAGCACATAAAAGCATCATAGCCTGTACGAATCTACAATGGGCAGAGAGAACTTACAGACAACCAGGGATTTCAGGTCCGAGTTCATCTCTCCTCACGCATGTGGAATAAAAACTTTTCTTGAAGTTCAACACAGTCCCCAAGGATGATTTATGTCTATCCTACACCTGGGGCAGCACAGTGGTTAGCAATGCTCCCTCACAGCGCCAGGGACCCGGGTTTGACTCCCGGCTTGGGTCAATGTCTGTGTGCAGTTTGCATGTTCTCCCCATGTCTGCGTGGGTTTCCTCCGGGTGTTCCGGTTTCCTCCCATGTTCTGAAAGACGTGCTGGTTAGGTGCATTGACCTGAAACAGGTGCCGGAGTCTGGGGAATTTCACAGCAACTTCATTGCAGTGTTAACGTAAGCCTTACTTGTGACTAATAAATAGATTTTATTTTTACTTTATGTTTTTTTTTTAAATTTTGTGTTTCGCTCAGCGCTTTGGTTGCAGGAGAACTGGAACGCCCAAAGCCCACACAGGAGCAGAGAATCCAACCATCTCAACCAATGTACACTAACATTTCACTGGATTGCGCAGGAACTTGTTGAAGCGCACAGCCCTTTGTGGAGCCTAGCACGTGCGGTAACGTAACGGGGCCAATTTGTACATGTCACCACGGGGAGTTCTGAATTGCTCTGCAGTTCAGAAGGAACTTTGATCTCGATGTACGGACACCGCTACCTGGGCTGACAGTGAGCATTAACTGACCTCATACTGCTCGTGTCCAACGCAGTTTAAGATGAGGTTGAGTGTCTTAAGGTCGCCTAGTCCTTGTCCCGGTGAACGGATGACCATCTCCAACAACGTTTCTGCCAATTCGGTGAAAATCCGGCAATAATTCAGTGCTCTGGAACACATTAAATCCTTAGGTCAATGATACAAAGGATACAATGACTCCCTCTACTGTCCTTTAAGCCTTTGCAGAGGCCACAGCACAGGTTAGAGACACTTTAAAACATTGTCTGTGCGAGCCCAACAAGCACATATACAAGTACAGTTACAACATCGGTTCGATGCAATTCTTTACTCCTAGAAACATATCTTCACTCCACTTGCTCTGCAAATCCATGGCGACTTTTCCAATCAACTTACTAACCATCCAAGTGCTATTTTAGCTTGAACTGGGACTGTTTAAAATGTATCCGAACAGGATTAAAACATGTTCCAGAACTAGGGGGTCACAGTTTGAGGATAAGGGGGGATCCTTTTAGGACTGAGGTGAGGAGAAATTTCTTCACCCAGAGGGTGGTGAATGTGTGGAATTCACTCCCACAGGAAGGAGTTGAGGCCAAAATGTATGATTTCAAGAAGAAATTAGATATAATTCTTGGGACTAAAGGGATATGTGGTGGGGGGGGGCGTGCAGTGATCAGGATATTGAATTTAATGATCATAGAATCCCTACAGTACAGAAGGAGACCATTTGTCCATCGAGTCTGCACCGACAACAATCCCACCCCAGGCCCTACCCCCTGTAACCCACACATCTGTCATGCTAATCCTTCTAAACTATACATCCCGGGCCACTAATGGGCAATTTAGCATAGCCAATTAACCTAATCTGCATATCATTGGACTGTGGGAAGAAACTGGAGCACCCGGATGAAACCCACGCAGACACGGGGAGAACATACAAACCCCACACAGTGACCCAAGCTGGGAATCGAACCCGGGTTCCTGGAGCTGAGAGGCAGCAGTGCTAACCACCGTTGCCATCAGTCACGATCAAAATTAATGACACAGCAAGCTCAAAGGGCTGAATGGCCTACTCCTGCTTCCAGTTTCAATGCTTGAGGCAAGATGGAATCATTGTCACTGGCTAAGGCCTGCGCTAATTCTTGGAATGGGATAGCCCAGAAACAGACCATTCTGCCCAACTAATCTGTGATGGTGTTTTTGTTCCACAAGTTTCCATCCACTCACTAACCCCATCAGCCTAACCTTCTATTCCATCCTTCCTTGATTGCTTATCTGATCTCCCTTAGGGCATCTATGCTATTTGCATCAACTGCTTGCGCACGAGAGAGTTTTGCATTCAAAGCATTCTCTGGACAAAGTGTAGCAGCTGCCATTGAGGTAGTATTAGTCCTGAAGTAACTCTGGAAAGTATTGGTGTCTGGTTGACTGAATGTCAGGATCTATAACAGGGTGATTTTCCCTCTGACACTAAACTCCAGGATCTGCAATCAGCAATTAAGTTTATTTTTTTATTAGTGTCACAAGTTGGCTTACATTAACACTGCAATGAAGTTACTGTGAAAATCCCCTAGGTGCCACATGTTCGGATACACTGAGGAAGAATTTAGCACAGCCAATGCACCTAACTTGCACGTCATTCGGACTGTGGAAGGAAACCCACGCAGGCACAGCAAGAACATGCAGACTTCACACAGGCAGTACCCCAAAGCCAGGAATCGAACCCAGGCGCTGTGAGGCAGTGGCGCTAACCACCATGCCGCCACCGCCAGAGACACTATTTTGTGTAAATGCAAAACTTTAATTAAACAACCAACTTAACAATTTAAAACACAATTAGATCATGCAATCAAAGCTGTTTAATTTGAATCAATTATTCTTATTTTATTACTGTCAAGGTGATGCCTTGTGGGAGGTCTAACTTAATCCAGATAAATGCGGGGTGATGCATTTTGGAGGATCAAACTTAGCTGCAAATTATACTGCAAGTGGCAGAACACTGAGGAACATTAACGTACAGAGGGATCTGGGCATGCAGGTCAAGGTGATTAAGGCAGCATATAGCACGCTTGCTTTCATTGGTCAGGAAACTGCTGCAATTTCAATCATCAGTTACATTTACCTAGCATTTTAGAAACTGATTAAACAAAATAGACGGTAAACCTTTCACTCTAGCACTCTATTTAAATAAACTCAATAGACTGCTGGCTACATGCTGTTTAAATAGACTGCACAGTGCTTGCTGTAGTGTGATGTTTTAATAACTCTAGACTGCTTGCTGCATGTTAAGTAGATTCTGTAGACTGCTTGCTGTAGTGTGCTGTTTAAATAGATTCTGTAGACTGCTTGCTATATGCTGTTTAAAAGACTCTGTAGACTTTGCTGTGCATGTTGTTTAAGTAGACTCTGTAGACTGTGTGCTGTATGCTGTTTAAATAGATGCTGCTTTAATATACTATTGAAATAGATTCCTGCCACAAGTCCCACCTTTCCTCCAAATCATTGAGTGGGAGTGGTTTTAAAAGATACACTGCCTAAATACAGACCTGGATGAGATCAGCCTATCTAGCACAGAGCAGAAATCAAACCTAGGTTGAACTTGCTGCCTTAAACAGCAGAACTCCCAGAGCTTCTCAACAGACATCCCAACACCATCACATACCCAAGCCAGAGTGTGAAACCTAACTGCGACATACTTGTCCATGTCCTCGCAAGCGACTGCAGTATGGTAAGCCTCCTCCAGCGCTGTCACCCCTTCTTGCAGCTGCAGTGCTAGCCGTAGGCTCTCCTGCAAGCCCTCCACTGCATACAGTGCTGCACACACGCAGTCACTTGCCACCTCGTGCAGGTTCGACGATGTCTGGTTGTGCCTCTGAAATTCAGGGATAGTCGTTTGTTTAGTATTTCCCGAGCATAATCCTGAACATTACATTCCATTCGGAAGCATGCACACAAGTCGACTTGCATTGACGGTATGCCTGATTGCATCCTGAAAACATTCCAAGGCATTTCACAAACTGTTACACCGAAGGACCATTAGGTAAACACTGTGATGAGAGCAACAGATCAGCAGGGGGTGAATGGCCAAGTTAGTCTGTTTTTGCCGGTACAGGTTAAGGAAGGGCAGCAAGACAAGCTATTTATTCTTCTTTCAATAGTACGATTCCAGGTGAGCTGGTGACACGCGCAGTCAGGTCTCATGCAGCACGCACTCAGTGTCAAACCAGACCACCAGCCCCGATTTGTTGCCCAGAACCCGTGTAGGATTTGCAAAGCAGCCAGTCTATACCCCGGAAGGACAGCACGACGGCACACTGGTTAGCACTGCTACTGCCACAGCACCAGGGACCCGGATTCAAATCAGGTCATTGTCCGTGTGGGGTCTGCACGTGACTGCACACTGGAGTGTGGTGACTAGCAGATTTTCATGGTAACTTCATTGCAGTGTTAATGTAAGCCTTACTTGTGACTAATAAATTAACTTTAAATCGAAGGTGGGAGAGGGAGAATTCCCTGAAACATTTTAAACCCAATTTCAACATGCACCAATCACATTACACGGAAGTAGTATTCACAGCACAAAGGATCTCCTGGACAAGTTACAAGATTGCAGGAACACTGGTGGACTTTTCTAACTCTTTTATGTACATTTATTAGTGTCACAAGGAAGGCTTACATTAACATTGCAATGAAGTTCCTGTGAAAATCCTCCAGTCACCACACTCTGACGCCTGTTCGGGAACACTGAGGGAAGATTTAGCACCGCCAATCCACCTAACAGCATGCCTTTCAGGCTGTGGGAGGAAACCAGAGCACCCGGAGGAAACCCACACAGAACGTGCAGACTCCACACAGATAGTGACACAAGCCAGGAATTGAACGTGGGTCCCTGGCGCTGTAAGGCAGCAGTGCTGACCCACTGTGCCACCTTGGGCACCAGGGTAAGGATATTAGTGGCCTCAGCTCAAGCCGGATTTTGAACCCGCTGCTTTCTAATCTGAATGGAGTTGTTCACATGGTAGACTCAACGTCTCCCCCTTCTTCTCCCACCAAACTGAGACCACCACATACGCGGAATCCTACACCAGGCTAGGCCCCTGCTCTCCCCACCCCCCCCGGTAAAAATAAACACACGCCTCAAGTGGGGACATTCCTTTATCAGAGGGCAAAGCAAAGCTCTGTTGGACGCAATGTCGTTCAGCCAGATCGGGAACACTGATACAGACATCCAGAGTTAAACATTACAGAGGCTCGACAAAGGACACCAATGGGAACTAGGATCCCAGGCTGAACAGAGAGAAACTGGTCAAAGAGCAGACAAAAGCTGGCCTTGTGAGCATGCCAGGTGCTGCACTATGCCACACAGAACAACAAGTCCCAGCTCCGATTACCAGGCTGAGCAGGGTTAACTGGACCAGGGCTGATGCACTAACTCCAGCAGCTTAGGCTGGGGGGGGTTAGGGCTGGAATCTGTAGCTGGTCACTCGGGCGTGTACTGGGTGAAAGGGCCATCAGGTTCTGCTGCGATGCACTTCACGCTTAAATAGCTTGCGACAATAACCAGCCTAGACTAGAATTGGAGCAGCACGGTGACACAGTGGTTAGCACTGCCGCCTCACAGCACCAGGGACCCGGGGTTCCAATCCTGGTTTGGGTCACTCACTGTCTGTGTGGAGTTTGCACATTCTCCCCGTGTTTGCGTGGGTGCTCTGGGTTTCCCCCCACAGTCCAAAAGATGTGTTAGTTAGGTGCATTAGCCGTGTTAAATTCTCCCTCAGTGTACCCGAACAGGCACCGGAGTGTGGGGATTTTCACAATAACTTCATTGCAGTGTTAATGTAAGCCAACTTGTAACAATAATGAGTAGAACTTGAAATAGAATGAACATGTACAGGATGAGACAAGGCACAAAAGCTCAGGACCGACAGGAGTAGAAGGAAGGGTGGTTCTTTAAACTAGAGCCAGACAAAAATAGGAGGAGGTGTATAAAATTTTATGAGAGGGGATCTGATTGAGGTAGATAAAATACTAAAAGGGATTGATAAAGTAAACATAGACTAAACGTTTTCCTGTTTGAGGCAATCTCAAACAAGAGGTCACGGAATAGATTGAGAGGCGGTAGACTTAAAACTGAGATGAGGGGGAAACTACTACTCGCCGAGGGTGGTGAATTTGTGGAACTCACTCCCCCCTGCGCAGTGGAGTCTGAATCATTAAATGGTTTCAAGGAGATGGATATATTTCAAAAAAAAGGATTAAAGGGATCTGGGGAAGAGGGGCTATGGGGAAAAGGCAAGAGAATGGGGATGAGAAAAGTATCAGCCAGGATTGAATGGCTGAACAGACTCGACGGGCCGAGTGGCCTAATTCTGCTCCTATGTCTCATGGGAACAGGGGGAAGTGGATTTGGGACCAGACAGAGATCAGCCATGATCTGATTGAATGGCGGAGCAGGCTCAAAGGGCTGAACTGCCGACTTCTGCTCCTAATTTCTACGATCCTTGGAGTAGGCCATTCCACCCTCTGAGTGTTTCATTACGATCATGGCTGATCATCCAGCTCAATAGCCTGATCCTGCCTCCCCCCCCATATCCTATAGCAACATAGAAAATAAAGCAATGGCACCCAACATGGGGTTAGTGATCATCTCCAATAGCTCAGTTCCCTCACAGTATGGAAATAAGCTCCTCTAGGGGTAATTACCTGCCCAAAGAGTTGATTTCACTTTCTCCCTACGTTCTCTCCCTCTTACTATGTTGGGAGTTTGTCCTCTCGCAATAAACACACTGAAATGCCGGTGCTTCAAGCCCGAGTACTAGCGGTTTATGTGGCTACAGTGGGAGCCACAGTCTTCAGCTGTCAATGCATATTCACCTTCCAGCAGGAGAGAGTGAATATTCTCCTGCTGGCTACACTGGCTGTGTGTGTGTGTGTGTGTGTGTGTTTGGCGGCGGGGGAGGGGGGGAGAGAGGAAACAGATGGCACAATGCCAAGTGCATTAAACATATTGGTAAAGGCACTGCCATACCAACCAGACGGTCCCAAGATCAATCCCCAGTCTGTGCAAAGTGACCAGATCACACAGGCGGGACCTACAGCTCAGGAGTGCTATACATGTCCCCACACCCCACATCTTGTGAGGTGGGAAATAAACCAGGGTCTCTGATCCCCACTGCGGTCAGTGTAAGGGGCAATTAGGGATGGGTAGCAAACACTGGCCCTGCCAGCGACACCCACATCCCATGAAAGAATTTTTAAAAATGCAAAGATTAGACAGAAGTGAAGGGAACTGTGTAGGATAAAGGATAGATAAATTTGTGAAGGTGCTGGAATTTTCATAGAATCCCCTATTCCAATATGGCGGCAGAGCAAGGTGGCTTCTTGCAAGCTCTGTCCAGCATACCTTTGAATTCTATCTTTCACTCTCATTCTGTGCTTCTAAAACTTCATTCTAACTCTTTTAAGCTCTCTAACAATGTTTGCATTAAGTTGATCTTTCTCTACACCCTAGCTATGGCTGTAAGACTCCACACAGACAGTGACCTGAGGCCGGAATCGAACCCAGGCCCCCGGCGCCATGAGGCAGCAGTGCTAACCACTGTGCCACCAATTCTCAAACCAGGACTCTTGCGCAGGTGATTAGTTCATACTCACAAGGATCTGGAAGAGTGCCACCAGCAACTGGCTGTTGGCAATGTGGTCGGTGTGCAGGATGCCCAGGTTAATCCAACTCATGAGACATCGGAAGACTTTAATCACCAACTTCTCATCGTGGCTGCAGCGCTCCATGTAGGCTGTCTGAAAAATTCCCGGGTACAGAGTCAAATTTCACAAAGCACTCAACGCCAATAAAACTCTACTCAATTCACCAGCCTGAAGTGTTTCTTGCTGAGAGGTGGAAGAAGCGGCCCCAGCCTCTAACAGGGTCCATTAATCTCTGACCTGACTCCCAAAGTTGACACTATACAAACGTACTGACCGACAGGAAAAGACCTTCTCTTGCCCGAACCGGCCCACGCAACTGCAATGCCATCCGGCACATTTCCCCACCCCACCTGAAATCAAGTGACTATCCACCAGTGGCACAGTGGTTAGCACTGCTGCCTCTCAGTGTCAGAGACCCAGGTTCAGTTCCAGCCTCGGGTCACTCTCTGTGCAGAGTCTGCACGTTCTCCCCATGTCTGTGTGGGTTTCCTCCAGGTGCTCCGGTTTCATCCCACAGTCTGAAAGACGTACAAGTTAGGAGGATTGGCCATGCTAAATTGTTCCTTAGTGTCCAGAAATCTGCAAGTTAGGTGGATTGACCATGCTAAATTGTCCCTTAGTGTCCAAAGATGTGTGGGTTAGGTAGACTGGCCATGCTAAATCGTCCTTTGATGCCCAAGGATGTGTGGGTTAAGTTGATAGGCCATGCTAAATTACCCCTTTGCTTCTAAGGATATGCAGGTTAGTTGGATTGGCCATGCTAAATTGCCCCTTAGTATCAGGGGGATTATTAGGGTAAATTTGTGGGGATTATGGGGATAGGGTCTAGGTGGGATTGTTATCAGTGCAGATTTGATGGGCCGAAAGTCCTTCTCCTACACTGTAGAGATTCTTTGATCCTATATGGCCAAGATATCAGTGTTTGTGAACTGCACGCCAATGGTCAGCTCGTTAAAATGGGAGCACTAATGGTGACTGGCTTCAGAGAGACAGAGGTTCTCCTGCATACAGGAATGTACCAGTACAATGGCTAAATGAAATGCGTGACCCACAGCGGCTCACCAATAAGCCGATCACCATGCTGGCGTGGTAGGCCAAATCCTCGATGACCTCCGTCCTCCGGTTAGTGCCGATTCGCAGCGAGCGGCTGTGCACCTCCTCCGGCAGCACTGTCAGAATCTCCAGCAGGAAAGGGAGCGCCGTTTCATCATTGCCGTACCTAGGAGACACCGCATGCCGGGTTTATGGCTGAACTTCAAACTGAACAGTACACTAGGGCAGCACGGTGGCACAGTGGTTAGCACTGCTGCCTCACAGCACCAGGGACCCGGATACGATTCCTGGTTTGGGTCAGTGTGTGTGTGGAGTCGGCACATTCTCCCTGTGTTTGCGTGGATTCCCTCCAGTTTGATCCCACAGTCTGAAAGACATGCTGGTTAGGTGCATTGGCCATGCTAAATTCTCACCCAAACAGGCGCCGGAGAGTGGCGACTAGGGGAATTTCGCAGTCACTTCACTGCAATGTTACTTGCGACTAATAAGTAAACTTTAATACACTACATATCGATTCATTGTGCGGGGGAATGGTGAGAGATGAAGCAAGAAATGACATTGGGTTGTGAATGTAGCCCAGTCCATCACGCAAACCAGCCTCCCAGCCACTGATACTGTCTACACTTCCCGTTGCCTTGGAAAAGCAGCCAGCATAATTGAGGACACTCAAAAGTTTTAACAGGTCCGACAACATCTGTGGAGAGAGAATAGAACCCAAGGTTTGGCGTGTGGATGACTCTTCGTCTCTGAAGACAGATCTGATGAAGGGTCATCTAGATTTGAAACATTGGCTTTAGTCTCTCTCCACAGATGCAGTCAGACCCACTGAGATTTCCCAGCATTTTCCTTTCTTATATATACTCGAAGCAGTTGTATGTGAAATAGGGGAGACGATGGCCTTGACTATTAATCGAGAAACTCAGCTAATGTTTGGGGACCTGAGTTCAAATCCCGCCACGGCAGACAGTGGAATTTGAATTCATTAAAAAGTTTGGAATTAAGAATCTACTGATGACCATGAAACCATTGCTGACTGTCAAAAAAACTCATCTGGTTCATTAATGTCCTTTAGGGAAGGGCCAGGCAGCACAGTGGTTAGCACTGCTGTCTCACAGTCTCAGCTGGGTTCGATTCCCGGCTTGGGTCACTGTCTGTGTTGAGTCTGCACATTCTCCCCATGTCTGAGTGGGTTTCCTCCGGGTACTCCACTTTGCTCCCACAGTCCAAAGAGGTACAGGTCAGATTGAATGGCCATGCTAAATTGTCCCTTAGTGTCCTGGGATGTGTATGTTAGCGGAATTAATGAAGTAAATATGTGGGATTTCAGGGATAGGGCCTGGATGGGATTGTCGTCGGTGCAGACTCAACGAGCCAAATGGCTTCCTTCAGCACTGTTGGGATTCTATGATTTCAGGTCTGGCCTCCAGAGCCACAGCAACGTGGTTGACGCTCAGCTGCCCTCCAAGGGCAATTAGGGATGGGCAATAAATGCTGACCAGCCAGCAATGCCCATGTCCCAGAATGAATAAAATAAAAAATTGCAATAATATAAACATAAATCATGAAAAGCCAGCAATTGGGAAGGTGTTCTGCTGGGTAACCCGCACAGACACAGGGAGAACGTGCAAACTCCACACAGACACACTTGAGGCTGGAAATGAACCCGGGTCCCTGGCGCTGTGAGGCAGTAGTGCGAAACACTGAGGAGAGGCGTTTTAAGTTTCCCATCCAGGATTTGAAATACCTCAGCGTTTACCATCAGCACAGTGGGAGGCTATACAGACCACTCTATGAATGGTCCGTATAGCATAGAAGTAACAATGGAATGTTGCTTTATCCATGTGACATTAATAAATCAAATAGGTGTCGCTGGCTGGCAGCATTTATTTCCCATCCCTAACTGCCCTTGAACTGAGTGACTTGCATTTCAGAGGGCAGTTGAGAGTCAACCACATTTCTGTGGCTCTGGAGTCACATGTAGGCCAGACCGGGTAAGGACAGCAGATTTCCTTCCCTAAAGAACATTAGTGAACCAGATGGGTTTTTCCAACAATAATTTCATGGTCATCAGTAGATTCTTAATTCCAGATTTCTTTTTATTGAATTCAAATTCCGTTATCTGCCGTGGCGGGATTCAAATCCAGGTGCCCAGAACATTAGCTGAGTTTCTGGATTAATAGTTTAGCCATAATACCACTAGGCCATTGCCTCATGTTGGTGATGGTCTGTATTCTTGACTTGCTAGACTATTTCAGAGGGCAGGTACGGTGTCAACCACATTGCCGTGGGTCTGGATTCACTTCTGGGGAGGCAGTGGCCGTGTGGTATTACCACTGGTCTAATAACCCAGAGACTCCAGGGCAGATGGTGAAATTTGAATTCAATAAAAATCTGGGATTAAAAGTCTACCGATGACTGTGAAACTATTGTCAATTGACGGAAAAACCCATCTGGTTCACCAATGCCCTTTAAGGAAGGAAATCTGCCATCCCTACCCGGTCTGGCCTACATGTGGCTCCACAGCCACAGCAATGTGGTTGACTCTCAATTACCCCCTCAAGGGGCAACTAGGGATGGGTAATAAATGGTGGCCCAGCCAGTGACACTCATGTCCCATAAAAGAATAAAAACACAGAAGCTGACTGGGTAATGATGGAAGATTCCTTCCCTGAGGAATGTAGAGTCATAGAGGTTTACAGCATGCACAGGCCCTTCTGCCCAACTTGTCCATGCTGTCCCTTTTTTAAAACCCCCTAAGCAAGTCCCAATTGCCTGCGTTTAGCTCGTATCCCTCTATACCCATCTTACCCATAGAACTGTCTAAACACTTTTTAAAAAGATAAAATTGTATCCGCCTCTATCACTGCCTGTGGCAGCTTGTTCCAGACACTCACCACCCTCTGGGTGAAAAAATTGCCCCTCTGGACCCTTTTGTATTTGTCCCCTCTCATCTTAAAACTATGTCCTCTAGTTTTAGACTCTGCCACCTTTGGGAAAAGATATTGACTATCTTGCTGATCTATGTCCCTTATTATTTTATAGATCTCTATAAGATCACCCCCTCAGCCTCCTACACTCCAGAGAAAAAAGTTCCAGTCTATCCAGCCTCTCCTTATAATTCAAACCTTCAAGTCCCGATAGCATCCGAGTAAATCTTTTCTGCATTCTTTCTACTTTAATAATAGGGTGACCAGAATTGCACACAGTATTCCAAGAGTAGCCTTATTAATGTCTTGTACAACTTCAACAAGACATCCCAACTCCTGTATTCAATGTTCTGACCAACTAAACCAAGCATTCTAAATGCCTCCTTCACCACTCTGTCCACCTATGACTCCACCTTCAAGGAGCTATGAACATGTACCCCTGGATGTCTGTTCTATAACTCTCCCCAGCACCCTACCATTAACTGAGTAGGTCCTGCCCTGGTTCAAGCTACCAAAACGTATCACCTTGCAGTATCTAAATTAAACTCCACCTGTCATTCGCTCCGTATTAGTGAACCAGATGAGTTTCCCGGTCAAGGATTTATTCCCAATTTATTTAATTAATTGAATTTAAATTCCCCAGCTATGATGGGGAGGGGGGTATGTTGGGGATTTGAATTTGGGTCTTTGAGTCTTTAGTCCAGGTCTCTGGTGGCCCGCAACTACAATGCAACCATATCCACCCCCCACCATTCCACTAAAATACAAAAACACAACTCACTTCTCAATTAGCGTCTGGACACAGCTCTTCCAAGATGTCATCTGTATGGCAAGGTCTGCGACTGCGAGAGCTAACTACGATCAAAAACAGGAAAAAGAGAGGAGTTACTGTTTAAAAAAAGTACAGGAGGGAGCAAATGTATGGGATTAATCAGTGGTACACTTCTGCTGTACCATCAGAGCAGAATGTCACATGTACACCACTGTACACCTGACTGGATCCAACAACCTACAGAGTGCAGCCAATGTAAGTATATTCTAGGGGCAACACGGTGGTTAGCATTGTTGCCTCACAGTGCCAGTACCCGGGTTCAATTCCCAGCTTGGGTCACTGTCTGTGCAGAGTCTGCATGGCTTCAAACCCCATCATTTAATTTGCTTAATAAATTCTGGAACTGAAACATCATCTCACTAACAGCAACCATTAAACAAACATCAGAAAAACCCATCTGATTCACTAATGTCCTTTAGGGAAGGAAATCTGCTGCCCTTACCTGGGTCTGGCCTGCCTAAATCATAGACCATAGAATCGCAGAAAGAGGCCATTTGGCCTATCGAGTTGGCACTGAACACAATCCCACCCATACCATATTTCCGTAACCGCAAATATTTACCCTGCTAATCCCCAACACTCGGGTTAATTTAGCATGTCCAATCAACCTAACCCGCACATCTTTGGACTATAGGAGGAAACTGGAGCACCTGGACGAGACCCACGCAGACACGTGCAAACTCCACACAGACAGTGACCTGAGGCCAGAATTGAACCTGGGTCCCTGGCACTGTGGGGCAGCAGTGCTAACCACCGTACCACTATGCTGCCCATACATGTGACTCCAGACTCGCAGCCAAGGGGTTGACTCCCAACTGTCCTCTGAATTGGGCTAAGTTGCTCCGTTCAAGGGCAATTAGGGATGGGCAATAAATGCTGGCCCAGCCAGTAGAGCCCACCTCCCATGAAAGAGTAAAGATGGTAAAAGTGTGAGGGGTTACAGGAATAGGGCTTGGGAGAGGGTTTGGGTAAAGTAAAAGTCACAGGTAGGCTTACATTAACACTGCAATGAAGTTACTGTGGGTAAAACATTCTTTTGGAAAGTTGCTGTAGATGCTATGGGCCGAATGGCCTCTTTCGGCACTGTGGAGATTCTATAGCTCTGAGGATTGCTAACAGAGAATGGCGGCTGACATCAGGGGATCTCCACCCCAGCCTATTAATGTTTAAAAGTTTGTTCATTTATTAGTCACAAGTCAATTACGTTGACACTGCAATGAAGTTACTGTGAAGATCCCCAGTCCCCAAATCCTGGCGCCTGTTCGGGTACACCGAGGAACAATTTAGCACCTAAACCAACACATCTTTCAGAAGAAACCCACGCAGACACGGGGAGAACGTGCAGGCTCCGCACAGTCAACCGAGCCAGGAACTGAACCCAGGTTCCCGGCGCTGACAGGTAGCATTGCTAACCACTGTGCCGCCGTGATGGAGAGAAAGGGTGGGGGGAAATGGGGAGAGATTTCTGTGGGTGTGGAAAGGCCACACCTTCTTGCTCAATGAAAGCCTCTGGTTATGCGCCGAGCTCGCTCCCTGCTGTACCTGCGTGACGATAGCCTGGGACAGGTCCTTCAGGCTCTCCAAGTGTGTGAGTAGAGAGTCACGGAGTGACGGGTGCATCTCCGGGGGCAGCTCGTAAAAGGAATACTGGATTTTCATCTTCATGGTCTGGGCGGCAAAGTAGCAGGACTCGATGTCGCGCTGGAGTCGCAGCAGCTGGTCAGAAATCTGCCACGAAAACATCTGGCCAAGAAGAAACGAGGAGGAGGTTAACTTCTTCAAAATGACGACAGCAAATCTGGAGCAAAGTAGATATCCGCGCGAGACAGTGGAAGACAGTGGCATTTCCAATCAGCACTATACCACCATCTCCTCTAAGTACATGAGCCTCTATCCACGTGAATCTACAAGACCCCAGATAAAAACAAGTTCTAAATAAATTTAAAATGAATACCAGGAAGTGGAGATGCCGATGTTGGATTGTGGTGGGTACAGTAAGAGGTCTCACAACACCACACTAAAGTCCAACAGGTTTATTTGGAATCACGAGCTTTTGGAGCGCTGCTCCTTCATCAGGTCAGTGATGGAGGGATGACGAAGGAGCAGCGCTCCGAAAGCTCGTGATTTCAAACAAACCTGTTGGACTTCAACCTGGTGTTGTGAGACTTCTTAAATAAAACTTAAACTATTCTTTCTTTAATAAGTTTATTATTTAGTGTCACAAGTAGGCTTACATTAACACTGCAATGAAGTTACCATGAAAATCCCCTAGTCGCCACAGTCTGGCGCCTGTTCGGGTCAATGTACCCTAACCAGCATGTCTTTAAGACTGTGGGAGGAAACCCACGCAGGCACGGGGAGAACATGCAGACTCCGCAGACAGTGACCCCAAGCCGGGAATCGAACCCAGGTCCCTGGTGCTGTGAGGCAGCAGAGCTAACCACTGTGCCACCCCTACTGTCATTTCTGACTGATTGCAACACACAATGCACTGAACGCAAACCTGGCGCACGTGTACACGATTAGGTCATGGTTGACTGAGGCACTTACTTACCGACTTCTGGAACTCTCCCAGCCAGGCGGAGGCCCGCTCTTTGCCTTGTGGGTCTGGATGATGGTATAAAGCTTGAACAGCTTGGTAAACTGCATCCAAACTGACCTCCCCTTCCATCCTGCCACCTGGAATCCAACAAATGGTGAGATTAACACATGACTTAATGCAAACCCTTTGCTCCTTCAGCGAGGCCGTACCAGCACAACGCGGGAGTGACCCACTCCCAGCTTGGTACTAACCCGCCCTTGGTAACCGACCTATGTCAGCACTGAATTGGCCAATCTTCCACACAGATAAAACAAACAAGGTCACTCATCATTGTTTATCAAATCATAGAATCCCTACAGTGCAGAAGGAAGCCATTCAGCCCATCGAGCCTGCACCGACCACAATCTCACCCAGGCCCTATCCTGCACATATTTACCCTGATAATCACCCCAACACTAAGAGGCAATTTAGCACGGCCAATCCACCTAACCCGCACATCTTTGGACTGTGGGAGGAAACCGACGCAGACACATGAGAACGTACAGATTCCGCACAGGCGGTGACCCAAGCTGGGAATCGAACCCGGGTCCCTGGCGCTGTGAGGCAGCAGCGCTAACCACTGTGCCGCCCCTGCTGCCAAACAAACATGTGTCCTTTATCCACTGCAGAGCCTTCGAGTGTTTGCACTTGTGGTCGTAAGTGGCATGGGGATCATAATTAAAAATCAACCACAAATCCCACAATCTACAGAGAAATTAAGAGCAGATGTATACAAATTCAGCCCTTTGAGCCTGCTCCGCCACTCAATCAGATCATGGCTGATCTCTCCCTGGTCTCAAATCCACCTCCCCACCTGCTCCCAATATCCCTTTAACCTGTTGTTTTTAAATTCAGAAATATATCCATCTCCTTCTTAAAACCATTTAACGCTTGGACAAACATTCTCTGAGGAAGGTATCAATGCATCATGCATCTGCTGCGATTATAACCAAGTGCTTGGATACATCTACACCAGCGTACTGGGACTTCACAGCAAATGTGCCTGGGCACAAAGCTCTATGTCTGCAGGGACTTGCACTAGGGCAGCAGGAGCAATATGCACACCTGCATATGCACAGGTACAAGAGCACACAGCCGCATACCAATAAGGCACACAGCTACAATAGCAGCATCTTTAGTTTTAGTGAGCAGTGTTTTCTGGGGGTGACCTGTGTCAGTGATTGCTCCGGCTGTCAAATCACTGAACCGTACAATAAGAAATATCCTAGCTGCAGATCAGTCCGAGAATCATGATGAACAGGCACAATATCATCAAGTCCGTTGGTTGAATTACATTCTCACAGTTCAGCACTACTGTTAGTGTTAATATTAAAGGCATCTGTTGATGTAGCTTGGAATTATTGACACAGTCACACTGCCAAGGCACGAATGGCTAACAGAATAAAAAGCCTTTCTTGTCCAATAAACAATAAACCCCGTGACCTCAATAAGCTCCTGACAGGCTGCCAAGTGTCACTCTATTCAGAGAAGGACTGGGACTTCAAACATCACCTCTCCTATACAAGTCTCTGATGGACTTTCACCTTGGCCTGGGTCATATGGGGCTTGCGTAGGAAGGCAGAGTAGAAGGCTGTAGCTCACAGTGGATATTAAATTTACAGTTTCGGAAGATGTGCGGGTTAGACGGATTGGCCGTGCTAAATTGACCATTCGTGTTTGGGGGATTAGCAGGGTAAATACATGCGGGATACAGCCTGGGTCAGTGCAGGCTCGATGGGCCAAATGGCCTCTTCCTGCACCACAGGGATTCTGTGATTCGACACAGAGAGTAAATCATCCTAGACAAACGGTGACTTCTGTTGGTTTTGGTCACGTCTCTAAAGATCAAGTCCTGCTCCACTTGACTTCACATCAGCTCACCGCAGCTACAGCTGGAACCACTTTGCGGCACGGTGGCACAGTGGTTAGCACTGCTGTCTCACAGTGCCAGGGACCCGGGTTCGATTCCCAGCTTGAGTCACTGTCTGTGTGGAGTCTGCACATTCTCCCCGTGTCTGTGTGGGTTTCCTCCGGACGCTCTGGTTTCCTCCCACAGTCTGAAAGACGTGCCTGTTAGGGTGCACTTATCCGAACAGGCATTGAAGTTTGATGACTAGGGGAACGTCACAGTGACTTCACTGCAGTGCTAACGTAAGCCTTACTTGTAAACTTGAACTCTTATCGCAATCTGGACCCAGGGCCACATTTAAACAAACATTTGTTGGACGATGCCACAGTGCCTCTTGGCACCAGGGGCCCAAGTTCGGTTCCAGCCTTGGGTGACTGTGTGGAGTTCTCTCCCATGTCTGCATGGGTTCCCTCCTACACTCCAAAGATGTGCAGGTCGGGTTAATTGGCCATGCTGGATTGTCAGTGTTAAAGGCAGCCATTGTTGTGGCTGGAATTACTGACACAGTCACACTGCCAAGGCATGAATGGCTAACAGAACAAATTAACAGGGTAAATACGGGGAATGGGATTGCTGTCGATGCAGCTGTCAATGGACCAAATGGCCTCTTCCTGCATTGTAGCGATTCTATGATTCTAAATGTGAGGGAGATGGTCAAAGACAGAGAACATTAAGTTAGAGAGTCCACACAAACTCACTACCCATGCTCCCAACACAAAACTGCTCACTTATGCAAAACCACAGGAGCGTTGGAACTTAAGACAAATGAAGAGTGACGATAATCTGTTTCCTCCCATTGTCCCCCCTCCTGAGGAACTTCCTCCTCATCTTCCAGTTGTATCACAGCTTGGTACAGGTCCTGCTCTGACCGCAACCACAATGGATTGTGAACGTAGCCCAGTCCGTCAGGCAAACCAGCCTCCCATCCACTGACTCCGTCTACACTTCCCGTTGCCTTGGAAAAGCAGCCAGCACAATCAAGGACCCCACACACCCCGGACATTCTCTCTTCCACCTTCTTCCATTGGGAAAAAGATACAAAAGTCTGAGGTTACGTACCAACCGACTCAAGAACAGCAGCGTGGGCCCAAGCTGCTGAACCATTCCTCATAACACTAACTCCTTCACCCCAGGATTCACCCCAGTGAACTGTATACGATATATAAGCCTTCACCAACACGCAGCTTCTGTGAACTCTGACTGCAAGGCCCTGAGGCTATCCAACGTCCCAACACTGATGCCCAGGGATGTGAGGGGCTCAGGTCCACTTCCATCTTGTATTTGCATCTACTCTACGCTTGGGCAACATTCAAATCAATCAGCTGCAAGACAGCAGAAAATAAAAAGACACTCAACAGGCTGAACCTATGCCACAAGGATGGCTTCGTAATCTGCCCACAGCAAACCCCCTCTTCCCCCTCCATTCCCCACTCCTTCTGCCCCTCCCCTCTCCCCCATCCCCTCTCCCCACCTCCTCATCCCTCACCTTCCCCCACTTCCTCTTCCCCCTCCCCGTTCCCCCCTTTTCCCTTCCCCTCCCCCCCTTTCCTCCTCCC